>NW_027646456.1:0-123928 GCF_951394435.1 Stenella coeruleoalba
ATAGGTTTTAAGATACTTACTAGTCAGGTACATTCTTAGGCATTTAATATGCGGTGTTGAGTCCATTTCGTTGAGCAAGGAGTAGCTCTTGTCTATTCCATATTTGGCTTAAGGAACTTTATCTGTGCTCATTTCAATCTCTGGTTTTATGCAGCAACCCAACTCACCTTTACCCTTAAGCAAGCATAAGTTGGTTTTCTAAATTTGAGACCCTGTTCTGTTTCGGAATTCAGTTCCTGTGTAGCCAAGTTTACATTCCGTGTATTACTGATATCTTATGATGTTTCTTTTTCTGTGTGACTTATTTCAGTTAGAATCATCGTACCTGAATCTACTCATTATGCTGCTACGGGCGTGATGACATAGATTTCATTGCTGAGTGATACTGCATTGTACGTAAGTACCACAAGTTCTTTATCCATTTTTCACTTTCTGCGATGTTGAACTTGTACTGTAAACGAGGTTCTTGTAAACAGAGCCGTTCCAAACTTTGGGGTGGCTGTGTCTTTTTTATTTTAATTTCCCTAAGCTATAGGACCATAAGTGGAAGTGCCCTAGGCTCTGTTGCTTTGTTTTTTAGATGTTTCAGGAAACACCATACACTTCTCCCGAGTGGTTGTTGGCAATTTACATCCCACCCATCAGCATAACAAGGTTCCCAGTTCTCAATGGCCTGCTGCCTTTCTGGATTTTACACTTTTTTCAGATGGCCCTTTTGACCGGGGGGAAGTGAGACTTCATTGTAGTGCAGATTTCCTTTGCAAGCTTGCTTGGTTGGCCAAAAAGGGCGTATGCGTTTTTTCCTGAATATATTCAGGAAAAAACGCATACGCCCTTTTTGGCCAAGTGCATCATTGTGGACGTTCTGCCTCTTTTCCTATGCTTTCAATGCAATTCCAGTCTACCTCCTGAAATCGGTTTCCTGCAATTCTGCCCCGCTTTCAAGTCCTCTTGGCAGCCTTACTTCAGTCTATTTTTGGACGATAGCTGTCATTTATAACTCTGCAGGTTTGTGAATTACAGTGCCCCTGAGCTCCTTTCTTCAACTCGCTTTCTTGTGACCTGGCTGCAACACCGCAGGATGGCTTCAGGACCTAATCTGGTTCCGGCACGGCACGCTGAGCCTTTGGTTAATTCCTCTTCCTGGTGGGAAATGAGAGTTAAATTTGCCCGTCCAGACACCTCCAGCTAGCCTCTCATTGGTTCTCGCTATTCCTGTTCATCTTCCGCAGAAATTGCAAACTGGGCCAAACAGGAGGTTAAAGGGACTGACTCTCCAAGTCGGGAGAGTGTTAGTAAAGCGTCTGGAATGTTGCACCCAAGTACCAGGGTACGAAAACTGAGACATATTTGAACACGTCTCCCGATCACATGGTTGATCATACTCTAGGTTCCACATGCATGTTTTAGCTGAAGGAAGAATACCTTAAACCAGGGTAGTTGAAACCCGTGGAATGGGTACCATGCAATATGACTTCAAAGGGTCTTCATTTGCTCACCGAACCTCTCCAATCCTATCACTGCTGCGTTTATGCCCCTGTACACATGCTTGATTCTCTTTTGGAGACATAGCAATCCATAGGTTTTAAGATACTTACTAGTCAGGAACATTCTTAGGCGTTTAATATGGGGTGTTGAGTCCATTTCGTTGAGCAAGGAGTAGCTCTTGTCTATTCCATATTTGGCTTAAGGAACTTTATCTGTGCTCATTTCAATCTCTGGTTTTATGCAGCACCCCAACTCACCTTTACCCTTAAGCAAGCATAAGTTGGTTTTCTAAATTTGAGACCCTGTTCTGTTCTGTAATTCAGTTCCTGTGTAGCCAAGTTTACATTCCGTGTATTACTGATATCTTATGATGTTTCTTTTTCTGTGTGACTTATTTCAGTTAGAATCATCGTACCTGAATCTACTCATTATGCTGCTACGGGCCTGATGACATAGATTTCATTGCTGAGTGATACTGCATTGTACGTAAGTACCACATGTTCTTTATCCATTTTTCACTTTCTGCGATGTTGAACTTGTACTGTAAACGAGGTTCTTGTAAACAGAGCCGTTCCAAACTTTGGGGTGGCTGTGTCTTTTTGATTTTAATTTCCCTAAGCTATAGGACCATAAGTGGAAGTGCCCTAGGCTCTGTTGCTTTGTTTTTTAGATGTTTCAGGAAACACCATACACTTCTCCGGAGTGTCTGTTGGCAATTTACATCCCGCCCATCAGCATAACAAGGCTCCCAGTTCTCAATGGCCTGTTGCCTTTCTGGATTTTACACTTTTTTCAGATGGCCCTTTTGACCGGGGGGAAGTGAGACTTCATTGTAGTGCAGATTTCCTTTGCAAGCTTGCTTGGTTGGCCAAAAAGGGCGTATGCGTTTTTTCCTGAATATATTCAGGAAAAAACGCATACGCCCTTTTTGGCCAAGTGCATCATTGTGGACGTTCTGCCTCTTTTCCTATGCTTTCAATGAAATTCCAGTCTGCCTCCTGAAATCGGTTTCCTGCAATTCTGCCCCGCTTTCAAGTCCTCTTGGCAGCCTTACTTCAGTATATTTTTGGACGATAGCTGTCATTTATAACTCTGCAGGTTTGTGAATTACAGTGCCCCTGAGCTCCTTTCTTCAACTCGCTTTCTTGTGACCTGGCCGCAACACCGCAGGATGGCTTCAGGCCCTACTCTGGTTCCGGTACGGCACGCTGAGCCTTTGGTTATTTCCTCTTCCTGGTGGGAAATGAGAGTTAAATTTGCCCGTCCAGACACCTCCAGCTAGCCTCTCATTGGATCTCGCTATTCCTGTTCATCTTCCGCAGAAATTGCAAACTGGGCCAAACAGGAGGTTAAAGGCGCTGACTCTCCAAGTGGGGAGAGTGTTAGGAAAGCGTCTGGAATGTTTCACCCGAGTACCAGGGGAGGAAAACTGAGACATATTTGAACACGTCTCCCGATCACATGGTTGATCATACTTGGGTTCCACATGCATATTTTAGCTGAACGAAGAATACCTTAAACCTGGGTAGTTGAAACCCGTGGAATGGGTACCATGCAATATGACTTCAAAGGGTCTTCATTTGCTTACCGAAACTCTCCAATCCTATCACTGCTGCGTTTACGCCCCTGTACACATGCTTGATTCTCTATCGGAGACATAGCAATCCATAGGTTTAAAGATACTTACTAGTCAGGTACATTCTTAGGCGTTTAATATGGGGTGTTGAGTCCATTTCGTTGAGCAAGGAGTAGCTCTTGTCTATTCCATATTTGGCTTAAGGAACTTTATCTGTGCTCATTTCAATCTCTGGTTTTATGCAGCACCCCAACTCACCTTTACCTTTAAGCAAGAATAAGTTGGTTTTCTAAATTTGAGACCCTGTTCTGTTCTGTAATTCAGTTCCTGTGTAGCCAAGTTTACATTCCGTGTATTACTGATATCTTATGATGTTTCTTTTTCTGTGTGACTTATTTCAGTTAGAATCATCATACCTGAATCCACTCATTGTGCTGCTAAGGGCCTGATGACACAAATTTCATTGCTGAGTGATATTGCTTTGTAAGTAAATACCACAACTTCTTTATCCATTTTTCACTTTCTGCGATGTTGAACTTGTACTGTAAACGAGGTTCTTGTAAACAGAGGCGTCCCAAACTTTGGGGTGGCTGTGTCTTTTTGATTTTAATTTCCCTAAGCTATAGGACCATAAGTGGCAGTGCCCTAGGCTCTGTTGCTTTGTTTTTTAGATGTTTCAGGAAACACCATACACTTCTCCCGAGTGTCTGTTGGCAATTTACATCCCGCCCATCAGCATAACAAGGCTCCCAGTTCTCCATGGCCTGTCCTGCCTTTCTGGATTTTACACTTTTTTCAGATGGCCCTTTTGACCGGGGGGAAGTGAGACTTCATTGTAGTGCAGATTTCCTTTGCAAGCTTGCTTGGTTGGCCAAAAAGGGCGTATGCGTTTTTTCCTGAATATATTCAGGAAAAAACGCATACGCCCTTTTTGGCCAAGTGCATCATTGTGGACGTTCTGCCTCTTTTCCTATGCTTTCAATGCAATTCCAGTCTACCTCCTGAAATCGGTTTCCTGCAATTCTGCCCCGCTTTCAAGTCCTCTTGGCAGCCTTACTTCAGTCTATTTTTGGACGATAGCTGTCATTTATAACTCTGCAGGTTTGTGAATTACAGTGCCCCTGAGCTCCTTTCTTCAACTCGCTTTCTTGTGAGCTGGCCGCAACACCGCAGGATGGCTTCAGGCCCTAATCTGGTTCCGGCCCGGCATGCTGAGCCTTTGGTTAATTCCTCTTCCTGGTGGGAAATGAGAGTTAAATTTGCCCGTCCAGACACCTCCAGCTAGCCTCTCATTGGTTCTCGCTATTCCTGTTCATCTTCCGCAGAAATTGCAAACTGGGCCAAACAGGAGGTTAAAGGGACTGACTCTCCAAGTGGGGAGAGTGTTAGTAAAGCGTCTGGAATGTTGCACCCGAGTACCAGGGGAGGAAAACTGAGACATATTTGAACACGTCTCCCGATCACATGGTTGATCATACTCTAGGTTCCACATGCATGTTTTAGCTGAAGGAAGAATACCTTAAACCTGGGTAGTTGAAACCCGTGGAATGGGTACCATGCAATATGACTTCAAAGGGTCTTCATTTGCTCACCGAACCTCTCCAATCCTATCACTGCTGCGTTTACGCCCCTGTACACATGCTTGATTCTCTTTCGGAGACATAGCAATCCATAGGTTTTAAGATACTTACTAGTCAGGTACATTCTTAGGCGTTTAATATGCGGTGTTGAGTCCATTTCGTTGAGCAAGGAGTAGCTCTTGTCTATTCCATATTTGGCTTAAGGAACTTTATCTGTGCTCATTTCAATCTCTGGTTTTATGCAGCACCCCAACTCACCTTTACCTTTAAGCAAGAATAAGTTGGTTTTCTAAATTTGAGACCCTGTTCTGTTCTGTAATTCAGTTCCTGTGTAGCCAAGTTTACATTCCGTGTATTACTGATATCTTATGATGTTTCTTTTTCTGTGTGACTTATTTCAGTTAGAATCATCATACCTGAATCCACTCATTGTGCTGCTAAGGGCCTGATGACACAGATTTCATTGCTGAGTGATATTGCTTTGTAAGTAAATACCACAACTTCTTTATCCATTTTTCACTTTCTGCGATGTTGAACTTGTACTGTAAACGAGGTTCTTGTAAACAGAGCCGTTCCAAACTTTGGGGTGGCTGTGTCTTTTTGATTTTAATTTCCCTAAGCTATAGGACCATAAGTGGAAGTGCCCTAGGTTCTGTTGCTTTGTTTTTTAGATGTTTCAGGAAACACCATACACTTCTCCCGAGTGGTTGTTGGCAATTTACATCCCGCCCATCAGCATAACAAGGCTCCCAGTTCTCCATGGCCTGTCCTGCCTTTCTGGATTTTACACTTTTTTCAGATGGCCCTTTTGACCGGGGGGAAGTGAGACTTCATTGTAGTGCAGATTTCCTTTGCAAGCTTGCTTGGTTGGCCAAAAAGGGCGTATGCGTTTTTTCCTGAATATATTCAGGAAAAAACGCATACGCCCTTTTCGGCCAAGTGCATCATTGTGGACGTTCTGCCTCTTTTCCTATGCTTTCAATGCAATTCCAGTCTACCTCCTGAAATCGGTTTCCTGCAATTCTGCCCCGCTTTCAAGTCCTCTTGGCAGCCTTACTTCAGTCTATTTTTGGACGATAGCTCTCATTTATAACTCTGCAGGTTTGTGCATTACAGTGCCCCTGAGCTCTTTTCTTCAACTCGCTTTCTTTTGAGCTGGCCGCAACACCGCAGGATGGCTTCAGGCCCTAATCTGGTTCCGGTACGGCACGCTGAGCCTTTGGTTATTTCCTCTTCCTGGTGGGAAATGAGAGTTAAATTTGCCCGTCCAGACACCTCCAGCTAGCCTCTCATTGGTTCTCGCTATTCCTGTTCATCTTCCGCAGAAATTGCAAACTGGGCCAAACAGGAGGTTAAAGGCGCTGACTCTCCAAGTGGGGAGAGTGTTAGTAAAGCGTCTGGAATGTTGCACCCGAGTACCAGGGGAGGAAAACTGAGACATATTTGAACACGTCTCCCGTTCACATGGTTGATCATACTTGGGTTCCACATGCATGTTTTAGCTGAAGGAAGAATACCTTAAACCTGGAGAGTTGAGACCCGTGTAATGGGTACCATGCAATATGACTTCAAAGGGTCTTCATTTGCTCACCGAACCTCTCCAATCCTATCACTGCTGCGTTTATGCCCCTGTACACATGCTTGATTCTCTTTTGGAGACATAGCAATCCATAGGTTTTACGATACTTACTAGTCAGGTACATTCTTAGGCGTTTAATATGCGGTGTTGAGTCCATTTCGTTGAGCAAGGAGTAGCTCTTGTCTATTCCATATTTGGCTTAAGGAACTTTATCTGTGCTCATTTCAATCTCTGGTTTTATGCAGCACCCCAACTCACCTTTACCCTTAAGCAAGCATAAGTTGGTTTTCTAAATTTGAGACCCTGTTCTGTTCTGTAATTCAGTTCCTGTGTAGCCAAGTTTACATTCCGTGTATTACTGATATCTTATGATGTTTCTTTTTCTGTGTGACTTATTTCAGTTAGAATCATCATACCTGAATCCACTCATTGTGCTGCTAAGGGCCTGATGACACAAATTTCATTGCTGAGTGATACTGCATTGTACGTAAGTACCACATGTTCTTTATCCATTTTTCACTTTCTGCGATGTTGAACTTGTACTGTAAACGAGGTTCTTGTAAACAGAGCCGTTCCAAACTTTGGGGTGGCTGTGTCTTTTTGATTTTAATTTCCCTAAGCTATAGGACCATAAGTGGAAGTGCCCTAGGCTCTGTTGCTTTGTTTTTTAGATGTTTCAGGAAACACCATACACTTCTCCGGAGTGTCTGTTGGCAATTTACATCCCGCCCATCAGCATAACAAGGCTCCCAGTTCTCAATGGCCTGTTGCCTTTCTGGATTTTACACTTTTTTCAGATGGCCCTTTTGACCGGGGGGAAGTGAGACTTCATTGTAGTGCAGATTTCCTTTGCAAGCTTGCTTGGTTGGCCAAAAAGGGCGTATGCGTTTTTTCCTGAATATATTCAGGAAAAAACGCATACGCCCTTTTTGGCCAAGTGCATCATTGTGGACGTTCTGCCTCTTTTCCTATGCTTTCAATGAAATTCCAGTCTGCCTCCTGAAATCGGTTTCCTGCAATTCTGCCCCGCTTTCAAGTCCTCTTGGCAGCCTTACTTCAGTATATTTTTGGACGATAGCTGTCATTTATAACTCTGCAGGTTTGTGAATTACAGTGCCCCTGAGCTCCTTTCTTCAACTCGCTTTCTTGTGACCTGGCCGCAACACCGCAGGATGGCTTCAGGCCCTACTCTGGTTCTGGCACGGCACGCTGAGCCTTTGGTTATTTCCTCTTCCTGGTGGGAAATGAGAGTTAAATTTGCCCGTCCAGACACCTCCAGCTAGCCTCTCATTGGATCTCGCTATTCCTGTTCATCTTCCGCAGAAATTGCAAACTGGGCCAAACAGGAGGTTAAAGGCGCTGACTCTCCAAGTGGGGAGAGTGTTAGGAAAGCGTCTGGAATGTTTCACCCGAGTACCAGGGGAGGAAAACTGAGACATATTTGAACACGTCTCCCGATCACATGGTTGATCATACTTGGGTTCCACATGCATGTTTTAGCTGAACGAAGAATACCTTAAACCTGGGTAGTTGAAACCCGTGGAATGGGTACCATGCAATATGACTTCAAAGGGTCTTCATTTGCTTACCGAAACTCTCCAATCCTATCACTGCTGCGTTTACGCCCCTGTACACATGCTTGATTCTCTATCGGAGACATAGCAATCCATAGGTTTAAAGATACTTACTAGTCAGGTACATTCTTAGGCGTTTAATATGGGGTGTTGAGTCCATTTCGTTGAGCAAGGAGTAGCTCTTGTCTATTCCATATTTGGCTTAAGGAACTTTATCTGTGCTCATTTCAATCTCTGGTTTTATGCAGCACCCCAACTCACCTTTACCTTTAAGCAAGAATAAGTTGGTTTTCTAAATTTGAGACCCTGTTCTGTTCTGTAATTCAGTTCCTGTGTAGCCAAGTTTACATTCCGTGTATTACTGATATCTTATGATGTTTCTTTTTCTGTGTGACTTATTTCAGTTAGAATCATCATACCTGAATCCACTCATTGTGCTGCTAAGGGCCTGATGACACAAATTTCATTGCTGAGTGATATTGCTTTGTAAGTAAATACCACAACTTCTTTATCCATTTTTCACTTTCTGCGATGTTGAACTTGTACTGTAAACGAGGTTCTTGTAAACAGAGGCGTCCCAAACTTTGGGGTGGCTGTGTCTTTTTGATTTTAATTTCCCTAAGCTATAGGACCATAAGTGGCAGTGCCCTAGGCTCTGTTGCTTTGTTTTTTAGATGTTTCAGGAAACACCATACACTTCTCCCGAGTGTCTGTTGGCAATTTACATCCCGCCCATCAGCATAACAAGGCTCCCAGTTCTCCATGGCCTGTCCTGCCTTTCTGGATTTTACACTTTTTTCAGATGGCCCTTTTGACCGGGGGGAAGTGAGACTTCATTGTAGTGCAGATTTCCTTTGCAAGCTTGCTTGGTTGGCCAAAAAGGGCGTATGCGTTTTTTCCTGAATATATTCAGGAAAAAACGCATACGCCCTTTTTGGCCAAGTGCATCATTGTGGACGTTCTGCCTCTTTTCCTATGCTTGCAATGCAATTCCAGTCTACCTCCTGAAATCGGTTTCCTGCAATTCTGCCCCGCTTTCAAGTCCTCTTGGCAGCCTTACTTCAGTCTATTTTTGGACGATAGCTGTCATTTATAACTCTGCAGGTTTGTGAATTACAGTGCCCCTGAGCTCCTTTCTTCAACTCGCTTTCTTGTGAGCTGGCCGCAACACCGCAGGATGGCTTCAGGCCCTAATCTGGTTCCGGCCCGGCATGCTGAGCCTTTGGTTAATTCCTCTTCCTGGTGGGAAATGAGAGTTAAATTTGCCCGTCCAGACACCTCCAGCTAGCCTCTCATTGGTTCTCGCTATTCCTGTTCATCTTCCGCAGAAATTGCAAACTGGGCCAAACAGGAGGTTAAAGGGACTGACTCTCCAAGTGGGGAGAGTGTTAGTAAAGCATCTGGAATGTTGCACCCGAGTACCAGGGGAGGAAAACTGAGACATATTTGAACACGTCTCCCGATCACATGGTTGATCATACTCTAGGTTCCACATGCATGTTTTAGCTGAAGGAAGAATACCTTAAACCTGGGTAGTTGAAACCCGTGGAATGGGTACCATGCAATATGACTTCAAAGGGTCTTCATTTGCTCACCGAACCTCTCCAATCCTATCACTGCTGCGTTTACGCCCCTGTACACATGCTTGATTCTCTTTCGGAGACATAGCAATCCATAGGTTTTAAGATACTTACTAGTCAGGTACATTCTTAGGCGTTTAATATGCGGTGTTGAGTCCATTTCGTTGAGCAAGGAGTAGCTCTTGTCTATTCCATATTTGGCTTAAGGAACTTTATCTGTGCTCATTTCAATCTCTGGTTTTATGCAGCACCCCAACTCACCTTTACCTTTAAGCAAGAATAAGTTGGTTTTCTAAATTTGAGACCCTGTTCTGTTCTGTAATTCAGTTCCTGTGTAGCCAAGTTTACATTCCGTGTATTACTGATATCTTATGATGTTTCTTTTTCTGTGTGACTTATTTCAGTTAGAATCATCATACCTGAATCCACTCATTGTGCTGCTAAGGGCCTGATGACACAGATTTCATTGCTGAGTGATATTGCTTTGTAAGTAAATACCACAACTTCTTTATCCATTTTTCACTTTCTGCGATGTTGAACTTGTACTGTAAACGAGGTTCTTGTAAACAGAGCCGTTCCAAACTTTGGGGTGGCTGTGTCTTTTTGATTTTAATTTCCCTAAGCTATAGGACCATAAGTGGAAGTGCCCTAGGTTCTGTTGCTTTGTTTTTTAGATGTTTCAGGAAACACCATACACTTCTCCCGAGTGGTTGTTGGCAATTTACATCCCGCCCATCAGCATAACAAGGCTCCCAGTTCTCCATGGCCTGTCCTGCCTTTCTGGATTTTACACTTTTTTCAGATGGCCCTTTTGACCGGGGGGAAGTGAGACTTCATTGTAGTGCAGATTTCCTTTGCAAGCTTGCTTGGTTGGCCAAAAAGGGCGTATGCGTTTTTTCCTGAATATATTCAGGAAAAAACGCATACGCACTTTTCGGCCAAGTGCATCATTGTGGACGTTCTGCCTCTTTTCCTATGCTTTCAATGCAATTCCAGTCTACCTCCTGAAATCGGTTTCCTGCAATTCTGCCCCGCTTTCAAGTCCTCTTGGCAGCCTTACTTCAGTCTATTTTTGGACGATAGCTCTCATTTATAACTCTGCAGGTTTGTGCATTACAGTGCCCCTGAGCTCTTTTCTTCAACTCGCTTTCTTTTGAGCTGGCCGCAACACCGCAGGATGGCTTCAGGCCCTAATCTGGTTCCGGTACGGCACGCTGAGCCTTTGGTTATTTCCTCTTCCTGGTGGGAAATGAGAGTTAAATTTGCCCGTCCAGACACCTCCAGCTAGCCTCTCATTGGTTCTCGCTATTCCTGTTCATCTTCCGCAGAAATTGCAAACTGGGCCAAACAGGAGGTTAAAGGCGCTGACTCTCCAAGTGGGGAGAGTGTTAGTAAAGCGTCTGGAATGTTGCACCCGAGTACCAGGGGAGGAAAACTGAGACATATTTGAACACGTCTCCCGTTCACATGGTTGATCATACTTGGGTTCCACATGCATGTTTTAGCTGAAGGAAGAATACCTTAAACCTGGAGAGTTGAGACCCGTGGAATGGGTACCATGCAATATGACTTCAAAGGGTCTTCATTTGCTCACCGAACCTCTCCAATCCTATCACTGCTGCGTTTATGCCCCTGTACACATGCTTGATTCTCTTTTGGAGACATAGCAATCCATAGGTTTTACGATACTTACTAGTCAGGTACATTCTTAGGCGTTTAATATGCGGTGTTGAGTCCATTTCGTTGAGCAAGGAGTAGCTCTTGTCTATTCCATATTTGGCTTAAGGAACTTTATCTGTGCTCATTTCAATCTCTGGTTTTATGCAGCACCCCAACTCACCTTTACCCTTAAGCAAGCATAAGTTGGTTTTCTAAATTTGAGACCCTGTTCTGTTCTGTAATTCAGTTCCTGTGTAGCCAAGTTTACATTCCGTGTATTACTGATATCTTATGATGTTTCTTTTTCTGTGTGACTTATTTCAGTTAGAATCATCATACCTGAATCCACTCATTGTGCTGCTAAGGGCCTGATGACACAGATTTCATTGCTGAGTGATATTGCTTTGTAAGTAAATACCACAACTTCTTTATCCATTTTTCACTTTCTGCGATGTTGAACTTGTACTGTAAACGAGGTTCTTGTAAACAGAGGCGTCCCAAACTTTGGGGTGGCTGTGTCTTTTTGATTTTAATTTCCCTAAGCTATAGGACCATAAGTGGCAGTGCCCTAGGCTCTGTTGCTTTGTTTTTTAGATGTTTCAGGAAACACCATACACTTCTCCCGAGTGTCTGTTGGCAATTTACATCCCGCCCATCAGCATAACAAGGCTCCCAGTTCTCCATGGCCTGTCCTGCCTTTCTGGATTTTACACTTTTTTCAGATGGCCCTTTTGACCGGGGGGAAGTGAGACTTCATTGTAGTGCAGATTTCCTTTGCAAGCTTGCTTGGTTGGCCAAAAAGGGCGTATGCGTTTTTTCCTGAATATATTCAGGAAAAAACGCATACGCCCTTTTCGGCCAAGTGCATCATTGTGGACGTTCTGCCTCTTTTCCTATGCTTTCAATGCAATTCCAGTCTACCTCCTGAAATCGGTTTCCTGCAATTCTGCCCCGCTTTCAAGTCCTCTTGGCAGCCTTACTTCAGTCTATTTTTGGACGATAGCTCTCATTTATAACTCTGCAGGTTTGTGCATTACAGTGCCCCTGAGCTCTTTTCTTCAACTCGCTTTCTTTTGAGCTGGCCGCAACACCGCAGGATGGCTTCAGGCCCTAATCTGGTTCCGGTACGGCACGCTGAGCCTTTGGTTATTTCCTCTTCCTGGTGGGAAATGAGAGTTAAATTTGCCCGTCCAGACACCTCCAGCTAGCCTCTCATTGGTTCTCGCTATTCCTGTTCATCTTCCGCAGAAATTGCAAACTGGGCCAAACAGGAGGTTAAAGGCGCTGACTCTCCAAGTGGGGAGAGTGTTAGTAAAGCGTCTGGAATGTTGCACCCGAGTACCAGGGGAGGAAAACTGAGACATATTTGAACACGTCTCCCGTTCACATGGTTGATCATACTTGGGTTCCACATGCATGTTTTAGCTGAAGGAAGAATACCTTAAACCTGGAGAGTTGAGACCCGTGTAATGGGTACCATGCAATATGACTTCAAAGGGTCTTCATTTGCTCACCGAACCTCTCCAATCCTATCACTGCTGCGTTTATGCCCCTGTACACATGCTTGATTCTCTTTTGGAGACATAGCAATCCATAGGTTTTACGATACTTACTAGTCAGGTACATTCTTAGGCGTTTAATATGCGGTGTTGAGTCCATTTCGTTGAGCAAGGAGTAGCTCTTGTCTATTCCATATTTGGCTTAAGGAACTTTATCTGTGCTCATTTCAATCTCTGGTTTTATGCAGCACCCCAACTCACCTTTACCCTTAAGCAAGCATAAGTTGGTTTTCTAAATTTGAGACCCTGTTCTGTTCTGTAATTCAGTTCCTGTGTAGCCAAGTTTACATTCCGTGTATTACTGATATCTTATGATGTTTCTTTTTCTGTGTGACTTATTTCAGTTAGAATCATCATACCTGAATCCACTCATTGTGCTGCTACGGGCCTGATGACACAGATTTCATTGCTGAGTGATATTGCTTTGTAAGTAAATACCACAACTTCTTTATCCATTTTTCACTTTCTGCGATGTTGAACTTGTACTGTAAACGAGGTTCTTGTAAACAGAGGCGTCCCAAACTTTGGGGTGGCTGTGTCTTTTTGATTTTAATTTCCCTAAGCTATAGGACCATAAGTGGCAGTGCCCTAGGCTCTGTTGCTTTGTTTTTTAGATGTTTCAGGAAACACCATACACTTCTCCCGAGTGTCTGTTGGCAATTTACATCCCGCCCATCAGCATAACAAGGCTCCCAGTTCTCCATGGCCTGTCCTGCCTTTCTGGATTTTACACTTTTTTCAGATGGCCCTTTTGACCGGGGGGAAGTGAGACTTCATTGTAGTGCAGATTTCCTTTGCAAGCTTGCTTGGTTGGCCAAAAAGGGCGTATGCGTTTTTTCCTGAATATATTCAGGAAAAAACGCATACGCCCTTTTTGGCCAAGTGCATCATTGTGGACGTTCTGCCTCTTTTCCTATGCTTTCAATGCAATTCCAGTCTACCTCCTGAAATCGGTTTCCTGCAATTCTGCCCTGCTTTCAAGTCCTCTTGGCAGCCTTACTTCAGTCTATTTTTGGACGATAGCTGTCATTTATAACTCTGCAGGTTTGTGAATTACAGTGCCCCTGAGCTCCTTTCTTCAACTCGCTTTCTTGTGACCTGGCCGCAACACCGCAGGATGGCTTCAGGCCCTAATCAGGTTCCGGCCCGGCATGCTGAGCCTTTGGTTAATTCCTCTTCCTGGTGGGAAATGAGAGTTAAATTTGCCCGTCCAGACACCTCCAGCTAGCCTCTCATTGGTTCTCGCTATTCCTGTTCATCTTCCGCAGAAATTGCAAACTGGGCCAAACAGGAGGTTAAAGGGACTGACTCTCCAAGTGGGGAGAGTGTTAGTAAAGCGTCTGGAATGTTGCACCCGAGTACCAGGGGAGGAAAACTGAGACATATTTGAACACGTCTCCCGATCACATGGTTGATCATACTCTAGGTTCCACATGCATGTTTTAGCTGAAGGAAGAATACCTTAAACCTGGGTAGTTGAAACCCGTGGAATGGGTACCATGCAATATGACTTCAAAGGGTCTTCATTTGCTCACCGAACCTCTCCAATCCTATCACTGCTGCGTTTACGCCCCTGTACACATGCTTGATTCTCTTTCGGAGACATAGCAATCCATAGGTTTTAAGATACTTACTAGTCAGGTACATTCTTAGGCGTTTAATATGCGGTGTTGAGTCCATTTCGTTGAGCAAGGAGTAGCTCTTGTCTATTCCATATTTGGCTTAAGGAACTTTATCTGTGCTCATTTCAATCTCTGGTTTTATGCAGCACCCCAACTCACCTTTACCTTTAAGCAAGAATAAGTTGGTTTTCTAAATTTGAGACCCTGTTCTGTTCTGTAATTCAGTTCCTGTGTAGCCAAGTTTACATTCCGTGTATTACTGATATCTTATGATGTTTCTTTTTCTGTGTGACTTATTTCAGTTAGAATCATCATACCTGAATCCACTCATTGTGCTGCTAAGGGCCTGATGACACAGATTTCATTGCTGAGTGATATTGCTTTGTAAGTAAATACCACAACTTCTTTATCCATTTTTCACTTTCTGCGATGTTGAACTTGTACTGTAAACGAGGTTCTTGTAAACAGAGCCGTTCCAAACTTTGGGGTGGCTGTGTCTTTTTGATTTTAATTTCCCTAAGCTATAGGACCATAAGTGGAAGTGCCCTAGGTTCTGTTGCTTTGTTTTTTAGATGTTTCAGGAAACACCATACACTTCTCCCGAGTGGTTGTTGGCAATTTACATCCCGCCCATCAGCATAACAAGGCTCCCAGTTCTCCATGGCCTGTCCTGCCTTTCTGGATTTTACACTTTTTTCAGATGGCCCTTTTGACCGGGGGGAAGTGAGACTTCATTGTAGTGCAGATTTCCTTTGCAAGCTTGCTTGGTTGGCCAAAAAGGGCGTATGCGTTTTTTCCTGAATATATTCAGGAAAAAACGCATACGCACTTTTCGGCCAAGTGCATCATTGTGGACGTTCTGCCTCTTTTCCTATGCTTTCAATGCAATTCCAGTCTACCTCCTGAAATCGGTTTCCTGCAATTCTGCCCCGCTTTCAAGTCCTCTTGGCAGCCTTACTTCAGTCTATTTTTGGACGATAGCTCTCATTTATAACTCTGCAGGTTTGTGCATTACAGTGCCCCTGAGCTCTTTTCTTCAACTCGCTTTCTTTTGAGCTGGCCGCAACACCGCAGGATGGCTTCAGGCCCTAATCTGGTTCCGGTACGGCACGCTGAGCCTTTGGTTATTTCCTCTTCCTGGTGGGAAATGAGAGTTAAATTTGCCCGTCCAGACACCTCCAGCTAGCCTCTCATTGGTTCTCGCTATTCCTGTTCATCTTCCGCAGAAATTGCAAACTGGGCCAAACAGGAGGTTAAAGGCGCTGACTCTCCAAGTGGGGAGAGTGTTAGTAAAGCGTCTGGAATGTTGCACCCGAGTACCAGGGGAGGAAAACTGAGACATATTTGAACACGTCTCCCGTTCACATGGTTGATCATACTTGGGTTCCACATGCATGTTTTAGCTGAAGGAAGAATACCTTAAACCTGGAGAGTTGAGACCCGTGTAATGGGTACCATGCAATATGACTTCAAAGGGTCTTCATTTGCTCACCGAACCTCTCCAATCCTATCACTGCTGCGTTTATGCCCCTGTACACATGCTTGATTCTCTTTTGGAGACATAGCAATCCATAGGTTTTACGATACTTACTAGTCAGGTACATTCTTAGGCGTTTAATATGCGGTGTTGAGTCCATTTCGTTGAGCAAGGAGTAGCTCTTGTCTATTCCATATTTGGCTTAAGGAACTTTATCTGTGCTCATTTCAATCTCTGGTTTTATGCAGCACCCCAACTCACCTTTACCCTTAAGCAAGCATAAGTTGGTTTTCTAAATTTGAGACCCTGTTCTGTTCTGTAATTCAGTTCCTGTGTAGCCAAGTTTACATTCCGTGTATTACTGATATCTTATGATGTTTCTTTTTCTGTGTGACTTATTTCAGTTAGAATCATCATACCTGAATCCACTCATTGTGCTGCTAAGGGCCTGATGACACAGATTTCATTGCTGAGTGATATTGCTTTGTAAGTAAATACCACAACTTCTTTATCCATTTTTCACTTTCTGCGATGTTGAACTTGTACTGTAAACGAGGTTCTTGTAAACAGAGGCGTCCCAAACTTTGGGGTGGCTGTGTCTTTTTGATTTTAATTTCCCTAAGCTATAGGACCATAAGTGGCAGTGCCCTAGGCTCTGTTGCTTTGTTTTTTAGATGTTTCAGGAAACACCATACACTTCTCCCGAGTGTCTGTTGGCAATTTACATCCCGCCCATCAGCATAACAAGGCTCCCAGTTCTCCATGGCCTGTCCTGCCTTTCTGGATTTTACACTTTTTTCAGATGGCCCTTTTGACCGGGGGGAAGTGAGACTTCATTGTAGTGCAGATTTCCTTTGCAAGCTTGCTTGGTTGGCCAAAAAGGGCGTATGCGTTTTTTCCTGAATATATTCAGGAAAAAACGCATACGCCCTTTTCGGCCAAGTGCATCATTGTGGACGTTCTGCCTCTTTTCCTATGCTTTCAATGCAATTCCAGTCTACCTCCTGAAATCGGTTTCCTGCAATTCTGCCCCGCATTCAAGTCCTCTTGGCAGCCTTACTTCAGTCTATTTTTGGACGATAGCTCTCATTTATAACTCTGCAGGTTTGTGCATTACAGTGCCCCTGAGCTCTTTTCTTCAACTCGCTTTCTTTTGAGCTGGCCGCAACACCGCAGGATGGCTTCAGGCCCTAATCTGGTTCCGGTACGGCACGCTGAGCCTTTGGTTATTTCCTCTTCCTGGTGGGAAATGAGAGTTAAATTTGCCCGTCCAGACACCTCCAGCTAGCCTCTCATTGGTTCTCACTATTCCTGTTCATCTTCCGCAGAAATTGCAAACTGGGCCAAACAGGAGGTTAAAGGCGCTGACTCTCCAAGTGGGGAGAGTGTTAGTAAAGCGTCTGGAATGTTGCACCCGAGTACCAGGGGAGGAAAACTGAGACATATTTGAACACGTCTCCCGTTCACATGGTTGATCATACTTGGGTTCCACATGCATGTTTTAGCTGAAGGAAGAATACCTTAAACCTGGAGAGTTGAGACCCGTGTAATGGGTACCATGCAATATGACTTCAAAGGGTCTTCATTTGCTCACCGAACCTCTCCAATCCTATCACTGCTGCGTTTATGCCCCTGTACACATGCTTGATTCTCTTTTGGAGACATAGCAATCCATAGGTTTTACGATACTTACTAGTCAGGTACATTCTTAGGCGTTTAATATGCGGTGTTGAGTCCATTTCGTTGAGCAAGGAGTAGCTCTTGTCTATTCCATATTTGGCTTAAGGAACTTTATCTGTGCTCATTTCAATCTCTGGTTTTATGCAGCACCCCAACTCACCTTTACCCTTAAGCAAGCATAAGTTGGTTTTCTAAATTTGAGACCCTGTTCTGTTCTGTAATTCAGTTCCTGTGTAGCCAAGTTTACATTCCGTGTATTACTGATATCTTATGATGTTTCTTTTTCTGTGTGACTTATTTCAGTTAGAATCATCATACCTGAATCCACTCATTGTGCTGCTACGGGCCTGATGACACAGATTTCATTGCTGAGTGATATTGCTTTGTAAGTAAATACCACAACTTCTTTATCCATTTTTCACTTTCTGCGATGTTGAACTTGTACTGTAAACGAGGTTCTTGTAAACAGAGGCGTCCCAAACTTTGGGGTGGCTGTGTCTTTTTGATTTTAATTTCCCTAAGCTATAGGACCATAAGTGGCAGTGCCCTAGGCTCTGTTGCTTTGTTTTTTAGATGTTTCAGGAAACACCATACACTTCTCCCGAGTGTCTGTTGGCAATTTACATCCCGCCCATCAGCATAACAAGGCTCCCAGTTCTCCATGGCCTGTCCTGCCTTTCTGGATTTTACACTTTTTTCAGATGGCCCTTTTGACCGGGGGGAAGTGAGACTTCATTGTAGTGCAGATTTCCTTTGCAAGCTTGCTTGGTTGGCCAAAAAGGGCGTATGCGTTTTTTCCTGAATATATTCAGGAAAAAACGCATACGCCCTTTTTGGCCAAGTGCATCATTGTGGACGTTCTGCCTCTTTTCCTATGCTTTCAATGCAATTCCAGTCTACCTCCTGAAATCGGTTTCCTGCAATTCTGCCCTGCTTTCAAGTCCTCTTGGCAGCCTTACTTCAGTCTATTTTTGGACGATAGCTGTCATTTATAACTCTGCAGGTTTGTGAATTACAGTGCCCCTGAGCTCCTTTCTTCAACTCGCTTTCTTGTGACCTGGCCGCAACACCGCAGGATGGCTTCAGGCCCTAATCAGGTTCCGGCCCGGCATGCTGAGCCTTTGGTTAATTCCTCTTCCTGGTGGGAAATGAGAGTTAAATTTGCCCGTCCAGACACCTCCAGCTAGCCTCTCATTGGTTCTCGCTATTCCTGTTCATCTTCCGCAGAAATTGCAAACTGGGCCAAACAGGAGGTTAAAGGGACTGACTCTCCAAGTGGGGAGAGTGTTAGTAAAGCGTCTGGAATGTTGCACCCGAGTACCAGGGGAGGAAAACTGAGACATATTTGAACACGTCTCCCGATCACATGGTTGATCATACTCTAGGTTCCACATGCATGTTTTAGCTGAAGGAAGAATACCTTAAACCTGGGTAGTTGAAACCCGTGGAATGGGTACCATGCAATATGACTTCAAAGGGTCTTCATTTGCTCACCGAACCTCTCCAATCCTATCACTGCTGCGTTTATGCCCCTGTACACATGCTTGATTCTCTTTCGGAGATATAGCAATCCATAGGTTTTAAGATACTTACTAGTCAGGTACATTCTTAGGCGTTTAATATGGGGTGTTGAGTCCATTTTGTTGAGCAAGGAGTAGCTCTTGTCTATTCCATATTTGGCTTAAGGAACTTTATCTGTGCTCATTTCAATCTCTGGTTTTATGCAGCACCCCAACTCACCTTTACCCTTAAGCAAGAATAAGTTGGTTTTCTAAATTTGAGACCCTGTTCTGTTCTGTAATTCAGTTCCTGTGTAGCCAAGTTTACATTCCGTGTATTACTGATATCTTATGATGTTTCTTTTTCTGTGTGACTTATTTCAGTTAGAATCATCATACCTGAATCCACTCATTGTGCTGCTAAGGGCCTGATGACACAGATTTCATTGCTGAGTGATATTGCTTTGTAAGTAAATACCACAACTTCTTTATCCATTTTTCACTTTCTGCGATGTTGAACTTGTACTGTAAACGAGGTTCTTGTAAACAGAGCCGTTCCAAACTTTGGGGTGGCTGTGTCTTTTTGATTTTAATTTCCCTAAGCTATAGGACCATAAGTGGAAGTGCCCTAGGCTCTGTTGCTTTGTTTTTTAGATGTTTCAGGAAACACCATACACTTCTCCCAAGTGTCTGTTGGCAATTTACATCCCGCCCATCAGCATAACAAGGCTCCCAGTTCTCCATGGCCTGTTGCCTTTCTGGATTTTACACTTTTTTCAGATGGCCCTTTTGGCCTGGGGGAAATGAGACTTCATTGTAGTGCAGATTTCCTTTGCAAGCTTGCTTGGTTGGCCAAAAAGGGCGTATGCGTTTTTTCCTGAATATATTCAGGAAAAAACGCATACGCCCTTTTTGGCCAAGTGCATCATTGTGGACGTTCTGCCTCTTTTCCTATGCTTTCAATGCAATTCCAGTCTACCTCCTGAAATCGGTTTCCTGCAATTCTGCCCCCCTTTCAAGTCCTCTTGGCAGCCTTACTTCAGTCTATTTTTGGACGATAGCTGTCATTTATAACTCTGCAGGTTTGTGAATTACAGTGCCCCTGAGCTCCTTTCTTCAACTCGCTTTCTTGTGCCCTGGCCGCAACACCGCAGGATGGCTTCAGGCCCTAATCTGGTTCCGGCCCGGCATGCTGAGCCTTTGGTTAATTCCTCTTCCTGGTGGGAAATGAGAGTTAAATTTGCCCGTCCAGACACCTCCAACTAGCCTCTCATTGGTTCTCGCTATTCCTGTTCATCTTCCGCAGAAATTGCAAACTGGGCCAAACAGGAGGTTAAAGGCGCTGACTCTCCAAGTGGGGAGAGTGTTAGTAAAGCGTCTGGAATGTTGCACCCGAGTACCAGGGGAGGAAAACTGAGACATATTTGAACACGTCTCCCGTTCACATGGTTGATCATACTTGGGTTCCACATGCATGTTTTAGCTGAAGGAAGAATACCTTAAACCTGGGTAGTTGAAACCCGTGCAATGGGTACCATGCAATATGACTTCAAAGGGTCTTCATTTGCTCACCGAACCTCTCCAATCCTATCACTGCTGCGTTTATGCCCCTGTAGACATGCTTGATTCTCTTTCGGAGACATAGCAATCCATAGGTTTTAAGATACTTACTAGTCAGGTACATTCTTCGGCGTTTAATATGCGGTGTTGAGTCCATTTCGCTGAGCAAGGAGTAGCTCTTGTCTATTCCATATTTGACTTAAGGAACTTTATCTGTGCTCATTTCAATCTCTGGTTTTATGCAGCACCCCAACTCACCTTTACCCTTAAGCAAGCATAGTTGGTTTTCTAAATTTGAGACCCTGTTCTCTTCTGTAATTCAGTTCCTGTGTAGCCAAGTTTACATTCCGTGTATTACTGATATCTTATGATGTTTCTTTTTCTCTGTGACTTACTTCAGTTAGAATCATCATACCTGAATCCACTCATTGTGCTGCTAAGGGCCTGATGACATAGATTTCATTGCTGAGTGATATTGATTTGTAAGTGAATACCACAACTTCTTTATCCATTTTTCACTTTCTGCGATGTTGAACTTGTACTGTAAACGAGGTTCTTGTAAACAGAGGCGTCCCAAACTTTGGGGTGGCTGTGTCTTTTTTATTTTAATTTCCCTAAGCTATAGGACCATAAGTGGAAGTGCCCTAGGTTCTGTTGCTTTGTTTTTTAGATGTTTCAGGAAACACCATACACTTCTCCCGAGTGGTTGTTGGCAATTTACATCCCGCCCATCAGCATAACAAGGCTCCCAGTTCTCCATGGCCTGTCCTGCCTTTCTGGATTTTACACTTTTTTCAGATGGCCCTTTTGGGCGGGGGGAAGTGAGACTTCATTGTAGTGCAGATTTCCTTTGCAAGCTTGCTTGGTTGGCCAAAAAGGGCGTATGCGTTTTTTCCTGGATATATTCAGGAAAAAACGCATACGCCCTTTTTGGCCAAGTGCATCATTGTGTACGTTCTGCCTCTTTTCCTATGCTTTCAATGCAATTCCAGTCTACCTCCTGAAATCGGTTTCCTGCAATTCTGCCCCGCTTTCAAGTCCTCTTGGCAGCCTTACTTCAGTCTATTTTTGGACGATAGCTGTCATTTATAACTCTGCAGGTTTGTGAATTACAGTGCCCCTGAGCTCCTTTCTTCAACTCGCTTTCTTGTGACCTGGCCGCAACACCGCAGGATGGCTTCAGGCCCTAATCTGGGTCTGGCACGGCACGCTGAACCTTTGGTTATTTCCTCTTCCTGGTGGGAAATGAGAGTTAAATTTGCCAGTCCAGACACCTCCAGCTAGTCTCTCATTGCTTCTCGCTATTCCTGTTCATCTTCCGCAGAAATTGCAAACTGGGCCAAACAGGAGGTTAAAGGGACTGACTCTCCAAGTGGGGAGAGTGTTAGTAAAGCGTCTGGAATGTTGCACCCGAGTACCAGGGGAGGAAAACTGAGACATATTTGAACACGTCTCCCGATCACATGGTTGATCATACTCTAGGTTCCACATGCATGTTTTAGCTGAAGGAAGAATACCTTAAACCTGGGTAGTTGAAACCCGTGGAATGGGTACCATGCAATATGACTTCAAAGGGTCTTCATTTGCTCACCGAACCTCTCCAATCCTATCACTGCTGCGTTTATGCCCCTGTACACATGCTTGATTCTCTTTCGGAGACATAGCAATCCATAGGTTTTAAGATACTTACTACTCAGGTACATTCTTAGGCGTTTAATATGCGGTGTAGAGTCCATTTCGTTGAGCAAGGAGTAGCTCTTGTCTATTCCATATTTGGCTTAAGGAACTTTATCTGTGCTCATTTCAATCTCTGTTTTTATGCAGCACCCCAACTCACCTTTACCCTTAAGCAAGAATAAGTTGGTTTTCTAAATTTGAGACCCTGTTCTGTTCTGTAATTCAGTTCCTGTGTAGCCAAGTTTACATTCCGTGTATTACTGATATCTTATGATGTTTCTTTTTCTGTGTGACTTATTTCAGTTAGAATCATCATACCTGAATCCACTCATTGTGCTGCTAAGGGCCTGATGACACAGATTTCATTGCTGAGTGATATTGCTTTGTAAGTAAATACCACAACTTCTTTATCCATTTTTCACTTTCTGCAATGTTGAACTTGTACTGTAAACGAGGTTCTTGTAAACAGAGCCGTTCCAAACTTTGGGGTGGCTGTGTCTTTTTGATTTTAATTTCCCTAAGCTATAGGACCATAAGTGGAAGTGCCCTAGGCTCTGTTGCTTTGTTTTTTAGATGTTTTAGGAAACACCATACACTTCTCCCAAGTGTCTGTTGGCAATTTACATCCCGCCCATCAGCATAACAAGGCTCCCAGTTCTCAATGGCCTGTTGCCTTTCTGGATTTTACACTTTTTTCAGATGGCCCTTTTGGCCGGGGGGAAGTGAGACTTCATTGTAGTGCAGATTTCCTTTGCAAGCTTGCTTGGTTGGCCAAAAAGGGCGTATGCGTTTTTTCCTGAATATATTCAGGAAAAAACGCATACGCCCTTTTTGGCCAAGTGCATCATTGTGGACGTTCTGCCTCTTTTCCTATGCTTTCAATGCAATTCCAGTCTACCTCCTGAAATCGGTTTCCTGCAATTCTGCCCCGCTTTCAAGTCCTCTTGGCAGCCTTACTTCAGTCTATTTTTGGACGATAGCTGTCATTTATAACTCTGCAGGTTTGTGAATTACAGTGCCCCTGAGCTCCTTTCTTCAACTCGCTTTCTTGTGACCTGGCCGCAACACCGCAGGATGGCTTCAGGACCTAATCTGGGTCTGGCACGGCACGCTGAACCTTTGGTTATTTCCTCTTCCTGGTGGGAAATGAGAGTTAAATTTGCCAGTCCAGACACCTCCAGCTAGTCTCTCATTGGTTCTCGCTATTCCTGTTCATCTTCCGCAGAAATTGCAAACTGGGCCAAACAGGAGGTTAAAGGCGCTGACTCTCCAAGTGGGGAGAGTGTTAGTAAAGCGTCTGGAATGTTGCACCCGAGTACCAGGGGAGGAAAACTGAGACATATTTGAACACATCTCCCGATCACATGGTTGATCATACTCTAGGTTCCACATGCATGTTTTAGCTGAAGGAAGAATACCTTAAACCTGGGTAGTTGAAACCCGTGGAATGGGTACCATGCAATATGACTTCAAAGGGTCTTCATTTGCTCACCGAACCTCTCCAATCCTATCACTGCTGCGTTTATGCCCCTGTACACATGCTTGATTCTCTTTCGGAGACATAGCAATCCATAGGTTTTAAGATACTTACTACTCAGGTACATTCTTAGGCGTTTAATATGGGGTGTTGAGTCCATTTTGTTGAGCAAGGAGTAGCTCTTGTCTATTCCATATTTGGCTTAAGGAACTTTATCTGTGCTCATTTCAATCTCTGGTTTTATGCAGCACCCCAACTCACCTTTACCCTTAAGCAAGAATAAGTTGGTTTTCTAAATTTGAGACCCTGTTCTGTTCTGTAATTCAGTTCCTGTGTAGCCAAGTTTACATTCCGTGTATTACTGATATCTTATGATGTTTCTTTTTCTGTGTGACTTATTTCAGTTAGAATCATCATACCTGAATCCACTCATTGTGCTGCTAAGGGCCTGATGACACAGATTTCATTGCTGAGTGATATTGCTTTGTAAGTAAATACCACAACTTCTTTATCCATTTTTCACTTTCTGCGATGTTGAACTTGTACTGTAAACGAGGTTCTTGTAAACAGAGCCGTTCCAAACTTTGGGGTGGCTGTGTCTTTTTGATTTTAATTTCCCTAAGCTATAGGACCATAAGTGGAAGTGCCCTAGGCTCTGTTGCTTTGTTTTTTAGATGTTTCAGGAAACACCATACACTTCTCCCAAGTGTCTGTTGGCAATTTACATCCCGCCCATCAGCATAACAAGGCTCCCAGTTCTCCATGGCCTGTTGCCTTTCTGGATTTTACACTTTTTTCAGATGGCCCTTTTGGCCTGGGGGAAATGAGACTTCATTGTAGTGCAGATTTCCTTTGCAAGCTTGCTTGGTTGGCCAAAAAGGGCGTATGCGTTTTTTCCTGAATATATTCAGGAAAAAACGCATACGCCCTTTTTGGCCAAGTGCATCATTGTGGACGTTCTGCCTCTTTTCCTATGCTTTCAATGCAATTCCAGTCTACCTCCTGAAATCGGTTTCCTGCAATTCTGCCCCCCTTTCAAGTCCTCTTGGCAGCCTTACTTCAGTCTATTTTTGGACGATAGCTGTCATTTATAACTCTGCAGGTTTGTGAATTACAGTGCCCCTGAGCTCCTTTCTTCAACTCGCTTTCTTGTGCCCTGGCCGCAACACCGCAGGATGGCTTCAGGCCCTAATCTGGTTCCGGCCCGGCATGCTGAGCCTTTGGTTAATTCCTCTTCCTGGTGGGAAATGAGAGTTAAATTTGCCCGTCCAGACACCTCCAACTAGCCTCTCATTGGTTCTCGCTATTCCTGTTCATCTTCCGCAGAAATTGCAAACTGGGCCAAACAGGAGGTTAAAGGCGCTGACTCTCCAAGTGGGGAGAGTGTTAGTAAAGCGTCTGGAATGTTGCACCCGAGTACCAGGGGAGGAAAACTGAGACATATTTGAACACGTCTCCCGTTCACATGGTTGATCATACTTGGGTTCCACATGCATGTTTTAGCTGAAGGAAGAATACCTTAAACCTGGGTAGTTGAAACCCGTGCAATGGGTACCATGCAATATGACTTCAAAGGGTCTTCATTTGCTCACCGAACCTCTCCAATCCTATCACTGCTGCGTTTATGCCCCTGTAGACATGCTTGATTCTCTTTCGGAGACATAGCAATCCATAGGTTTTAAGATACTTACTAGTCAGGTACATTCTTCGGCGTTTAATATGCGGTGTTGAGTCCATTTCGCTGAGCAAGGAGTAGCTCTTGTCTATTCCATATTTGACTTAAGGAACTTTATCTGTGCTCATTTCAATCTCTGGTTTTATGCAGCACCCCAACTCACCTTTACCCTTAAGCAAGCATAGTTGGTTTTCTAAATTTGAGACCCTGTTCTCTTCTGTAATTCAGTTCCTGTGTAGCCAAGTTTACATTCCGTGTATTACTGATATCTTATGATGTTTCTTTTTCTCTGTGACTTACTTCAGTTAGAATCATCATACCTGAATCCACTCATTGTGCTGCTAAGGGCCTGATGACATAGATTTCATTGCTGAGTGATATTGATTTGTAAGTGAATACCACAACTTCTTTATCCATTTTTCACTTTCTGCGATGTTGAACTTGTACTGTAAACGAGGTTCTTGTAAACAGAGGCGTCCCAAACTTTGGGGTGGCTGTGTCTTTTTTATTTTAATTTCCCTAAGCTATAGGACCATAAGTGGAAGTGCCCTAGGTTCTGTTGCTTTGTTTTTTAGATGTTTCAGGAAACACCATACACTTCTCCCGAGTGGTTGTTGGCAATTTACATCCCGCCCATCAGCATAACAAGGCTCCCAGTTCTCCATGGCCTGTCCTGCCTTTCTGGATTTTACACTTTTTTCAGATGGCCCTTTTGGGCGGGGGGAAGTGAGACTTCATTGTAGTGCAGATTTCCTTTGCAAGCTTGCTTGGTTGGCCAAAAAGGGCGTATGCGTTTTTTCCTGAATATATTCAGGAAAAAACGCATACGCCCTTTTTGGCCAAGTGCATCATTGTGTACGTTCTGCCTCTTTTCCTATGCTTTCAATGCAATTCCAGTCTACCTCCTGAAATCGGTTTCCTGCAATTCTGCCCCGCTTTCAAGTCCTCTTGGCAGCCTTACTTCAGTCTATTTTTGGACGATAGCTGTCATTTATAACTCTGCAGGTTTGTGAATTACAGTGCCCCTGAGCTCCTTTCTTCAACTCGCTTTCTTGTGACCTGGCCGCAACACCGCAGGATGGCTTCAGGCCCTAATCTGGGTCTGGCACGGCACGCTGAACCTTTGGTTATTTCCTCTTCCTGGTGGGAAATGAGAGTTAAATTTGCCAGTCCAGACACCTCCAGCTAGTCTCTCATTGGTTCTCGCTATTCCTGTTCATCTTCCGCAGAAATTGCAAACTGGGCCAAACAGGAGGTTAAAGGGACTGACTCTCCAAGTGGGGAGAGTGTTAGTAAAGCGTCTGGAATGTTGCACCCGAGTACCAGGGGAGGAAAACTGAGACATATTTGAACACGTCTCCCGATCACATGGTTGATCATACTCTAGGTTCCACATGCATGTTTTAGCTGAAGGAAGAATACCTTAAACCTGGGTAGTTGAAACCCGTGGAATGGGTACCATGCAATATGACTTCAAAGGGTCTTCATTTGCTCACCGAACCTCTCCAATCCTATCACTGCTGCGTTTATGCCCCTGTACACATGCTTGATTCTCTTTCGGAGACATAGCAATCCATAGGTTTTAAGATACTTACTACTCAGGTACATTCTTAGGCGTTTAATATGCGGTGTAGAGTCCATTTCGTTGAGCAAGGAGTAGCTCTTGTCTATTCCATATTTGGCTTAAGGAACTTTATCTGTGCTCATTTCAATCTCTGTTTTTATGCAGCACCCCAACTCACCTTTACCCTTAAGCAAGAATAAGTTGGTTTTCTAAATTTGAGACCCTGTTCTGTTCTGTAATTCAGTTCCTGTGTAGCCAAGTTTACATTCCGTGTATTACTGATATCTTATGATGTTTCTTTTTCTGTGTGACTTATTTCAGTTAGAATCATCATACCTGAATCCACTCATTGTGCTGCTAAGGGCCTGATGACACAGATTTCATTGCTGAGTGATATTGCTTTGTAAGTAAATACCAAAACTTCTTTATCCATTTTTCACTTTCTGCGATGTTGAACTTGTACTGTAAACGAGGTTCTTGTAAACAGAGCCGTTCCAAACTTTGGGGTGGCTGTGTCTTTTTGATTTTAATTTCCCTAAGCTATAGGACCATAAGTGGAAGTGCCCTAGGCTCTGTTGCTTTGTTTTTTAGATGTTTTAGGAAACACCATACACTTCTCCCAAGTGTCTGTTGGCAATTTACATCCCGCCCATCAGCATAACAAGGCTCCCAGTTCTCAATGGCCTGTTGCCTTTCTGGATTTTACACTTTTTTCAGATGGCCCTTTTGGCCGGGGGGAAGTGAGACTTCATTGTAGTGCAGATTTCCTTTGCAAGCTTGCTTGGTTGGCCAAAAAGGGCGTATGCGTTTTTTCCTGAATATATTCAGGAAAAAACGCATACGCCCTTTTTGGCCAAGTGCATCATTGTGGACGTTCTGCCTCTTTTCCTATGCTTTCAATGCAATTCCAGTCTACCTCCTGAAATCGGTTTCCTGCAATTCTGCCCCGCTTTCAAGTCCTCTTGGCAGCCTTACTTCAGTCTATTTTTGGACGATAGCTGTCATTTATAACTCTGCAGGTTTGTGAATTACAGTGCCCCTGAGCTCCTTTCTTCAACTCGCTTTCTTGTGACCTGGCCGCAACACCGCAGGATGGCTTCAGGCCCTAATCTGGGTCTGGCACGGCACGCTGAACCTTTGGTTATTTCCTCTTCCTGGTGGGAAATGAGAGTTAAATTTGCCAGTCCAGACACCTCCAGCTAGTCTCTCATTGGTTCTCGCTATTCCTGTTCATCTTCCGCAGAAATTGCAAACTGGGCCAAACAGGAGGTTAAAGGCGCTGACTCTCCAAGTGGGGAGAGTGTTAGTAAAGCGTCTGGAATGTTGCACCCGAGTACCAGGGGAGGAAAACTGAGACATATTTGAACACATCTCCCGATCACATGGTTGATCATACTCTAGGTCCACATGCATGATTTAGCTGAAGGAAGAATACCTTAAACCTGGGTAGTTGAAACCCGTGCAATGGGTACCATGCAATATGACTTCAAAGGGTCTTCATTTGCTCACTGAACCTCTCCAATCCTATCACTGCTGCGTTTATGCCCCTGTACACATGCTTGATTCTCTTTCGGAGACATAGCAATCCATAGGTTTTAAGATACTTACTAGTCAGGTACATTCTTTGGCGTTTAATATGGGGTGTTGAGTCCATTTCGTTGAGCAAGGAGTAGCTCTTGTCTATTCCATATTTGGCTTAAGGAACTTTATCTGTGCTCATTTCAATCTCTGGTTTTATGCAGCACCCCAACTCACCTTTACCCTTAAGCAAGCATAAGTTGGTTTTCTAAATTTGAGACCCTGTTCTGTTCTGTAATTCAGTTCCTGTGTAGCCAAGTTTACATTCCGTGTATTACTGATATCTTATGATGTTTCTTTTTCTGTGTGACTTATTTCAGTTAGAATCATCGTACCTGAATCCACTCATTATGCTGCTACGGGCCTGATGACATAGATTTCATTGCTGAGTGATACTGCATTGTACGTAAGTACCACAAGTTCTTTATCCATTTTTCACTTTCTGCGATGTTGAACTTGTACTTTAAACGAGGTTCTTGTAAACAGAGGCGTCACAAACTTTGGGGTGGCTGTGTCTTTTTGATTTTAATTTCCCTAAGCTATAGGACCATAAGTGGCAGTGCCCTAGGCTCTGTTGCTTTGTTTTTTAGATGTCTCAAGAAACACCATACACTTCTCCTGAGTGTCTGTTGGCAATTTACATCCCGCCCATCAGCATAACAAGGCTCCCAGTTCTCCATGGCCTGTCCTGCCTTTCTGGATTTTACACTTTTTTCAGATGGCCCTTTTGACCGGGGGGAAGTGAGACTTCATTGTAGTGCAGATTTCCTTTGCAAGCTTGCTTGGTTGGCCAAAAAGGGCGTATGCGTTTTTTCCTGAATATATTCAGGAAAAAACGCATACGCCCTTTTTGGCCAAGTGCATCATTGTGGACGTTCTGCCTCTTTTCCTATGCTTTCAATGCAATTCCAGTCTACCTCCTGAAATCGGTTTCCTGCAATTCTGCCCCGCTTTCAAGTCCTCTTGGCAGCCTTACTTCAGTCTATTTTTGGACGATAGCTGTCATTTATAACTCTGCAGGTTTGTGAATTACAGTGCCCCTGAGCTCCTTTCTTCAACTCGCTTTCTTGTGACCTGGCCGCAACACCGCAGGATGGCTTCAGGCCCTAATCTGGTTCCGGCCCGGCACGCTGAGCCTTTGGTTAATTCCTCTTCCTGGTGGGAAATGAGAGTTAAATTTGCCCGTCCAGACACCTCCAGCTAGCCTCTCATTGGTTCTCGCTATTCCTGTTCATCTTCCGCAGAAATTGCAAACTGGGCCAAACAGGAGGTTAAAGGCGCTGACTCTCCAAGTGGGGAGAGTGTTAATAAAGCGTCTGGAATGTTGCACCCGAGTACCAGGGGAGGAAAACTGAGACATATTTGAACTCGTCTCCCGTTCACATGGTTGATCATACTTGGGTTCCACATGCATGTTTTAGCTGAAGGAAGAATACCTTAAACCTGGAGAGTTAAGACCCGTGTAATGGGTACCATGCAATATGACTTCAAAGGGTCTTCATTTGCTCACCGAACCTCTCCAATCCTATCACTGCTGCGTTTATGCCCCTGTACACATGCTTGATTCTCTTTCGGAGACATAGCAATCCATAGGTTTTAAGATACTTACTAGTCAGGTACATTCTTAGGCGTTTAATATGCGGTGTTGAGTCCATTTCGTTGAGCAAGGAGTAGCTCTTGTCTATTCCATATTTGACTTAAGGAACTTTATCTGTGCTCATTTCAATCTCTGGTTTTATGCAGCACCCCAACTCACCTTTACCCTTAAGCAAGCATAAGTTGGTTTTCTAAATTTGAGACCCTGTTCTGTTCTGTAATTCAGTTCCTGTGTAGCCAAGTTTACATTCCGTGTATTACTGATATCTTATGATGTTTCTTTTTCTGTGTGACTTACTTCAGTTAGAATCATCATACCTGAATCCACTCATTGTGCTGCTAAGGGCCTGATGACACAGATTTCATTGCTGAGTGATATTGCTTTGTAAGTAAATACCACAACTTCTTTATCCATTTTTCACTTTCTGCGATGTTGAACTTGTACTGTAAACGAGGTTCTTGTAAACAGAGCCGTTCCAAACTTTGGGGTGGCTGTGTCTTTTTGATTTTAATTTCCCTAAGCTATAGGACCATAAGTGGAAGTGCCCTAGGTTCTGTTGCTTTGTTTTTTAGATGTTTCAGGAAACACCATACACTTCTCCCGAGTGGTTCTTGGCAATTTACATCCCGCCCATCAGCATAACAAGGCTCCCAGTTCTCCATGACCTGTCCTGCCTTTCTGGATTTTACACTTTTTTCAGATTGCCCTTTTGACCGGGGGGAAGTGAGACTTCATTGTAGTGCAGATTTCCTTTGCAAGCTTGCTTGGTTGGCCAAAAAGGGCGTATGCGTTTTTTCCTGAATATATTCAGGAAAAAACGCATACGCCCTTTTTGGCCAAGTGCATCATTGTGGACGTTCTGCCTCTTTTCCTATGCTTTCAATGCAATTCCAGTCTACCTCCTGAAATCGGTTTCCTGCAATTCTGCCCCGCTTTCAAGTCCTCTTGGCAGCCTTACTTCAGTCTATTTTTGGACGATAGCTGTCATTTATAACTCTGCAGGTTTGTGAATTACAGTGCCCCTGAGCTCCTTTCTTCAACTCGCTTTCTTGTGACCTGGCCGCAACACCGCAGGATGGCTTCAGGCCCTAATCTGGTTCCGGCACGGCACGCTGAGCCTTTGTTTATTTCCTCTTCCTGGTGGGAAATGAGAGTTAAATTTGCCCGTCCAGACACCTCCAGCTAGTCTCTCATTGGTTCTCGCTATTCCTGTTCATCTTCCGCAGAAATTGCAAACTGGGCCAAACAGGAGGTTAAAGGGACTGACTCTCCAAGTGGGGAGAGTGTTAGTAAAGCGTCTGGAATGTTGCACCCGAGTACCAGGGGAGGAAAACTGAGACATATTTGAACACGTCTCCCGATCACATGGTTGATCATACTCTAGGTTCCACATGCATGTTTTAGCTGAAGGAAGAATACCTTAAACCTGGGTAGTTGAAACCCGTGGAATGGGTACCATGCAATATGACTTCAAAGGGTCTTCATTTGCTCACCGAACCTCTCCAATCCTATCACTGCTGCGTTTATGCCCCTGTACACATGCTTGATTCTCTTTCGGAGACATAGCAATCCATAGGTTTTAAGATACTTACTACTCAGGTACATTCTTAGGCGTTTAATATGCGGTGTTGAGTCCATTTCGTTGAGCAAGGAGTAGCTCTTGTCTATTCCATATTTGGCTTAAGGAACTTTATCTGTGCTCATTTCAATCTCTGTTTTTATGCAGCACCCCAACTCACCTTTACCCTTAAGCAAGAATAAGTTGGTTTTCTAAATTTGAGACCCTGTTCTGTTCTGTAATTCAGTTCCTGTGTAGCCAAGTTTACATTCCGTGTATTACTGATATCTTATGATGTTTCTTTTTCTGTGTGACTTATTTCAGTTAGAATCATCATACCTGAATCCACTCATTGTGCTGCTAAGGGCCTGATGACACAGATTTCATTGCTGAGTGATATTGCTTTGTAAGTAAATACCACAACTTCTTTATCCATTTTTCACTTTCTGCGATGTTGAACTTGTACTGTAAACGAGGTTCTTGTAAACAGAGCCGTTCCAAACTTTGGGGTGGCTGTGTCTTTTTGATTTTAATTTCCCTAAGCTATAGGACCATAAGTGGAAGTGCCCTAGGCTCTGTTGCTTTGTTTTTTAGATGTTTTAGGAAACACCATACACTTCTCCCAAGTGTCTGTTGGCAATTTACATCCCGCCCATCAGCATAACAAGGCTCCCAGTTCTCAATGGCCTGTTGCCTTTCTGGATTTTACACTTTTTTCAGATGGCCCTTTTGGCCGGGGGGAAGTGAGACTTCATTGTAGTGCAGATTTCCTTTGCAAGCTTGCTTGGTTGGCCAAAAAGGGCGTATGCATTTTTTCCTGAATATATTCAGGAAAAAACGCATACGCCCTTTTTGGCCAAGTGCATCATTGTGGACGTTCTGCCTGTTTTCCTATGCTTTCAATGCAATTCCAGTCTACCTCCTGAAATCGGTTTCCTGCAATTCTGCCCCGCTTTCAAGTCCTCTTGGCAGCCTTACTTCAGTCTATTTTTGGACGATAGCTGTCATTTATAACTCTGCAGGTTTGTGAATTACAGTGCCCCTGAGCTCCTTTCTTCAACTCGCTTTCTTGTGACCTGGTCGCAACACCGCAGGATGGCTTCAGGCCCTAATCTGGGTCTGGCACGGCACGATGAACCTTTGGTTATTTCCTCTTCCTGGTGGGAAATGAGAGTTAAATTTGCCAGTCCAGACACCTCCAGCTAGTCTCTCATTGGTTCTCGCTATTCCTGTTCATCTTCCGCAGAAATTGCAAACTGGGCCAAACAGGAGGTTAAAGGCGCTGACTCTCCAAGTGGGGAGAGTGTTAGTAAAGCGTCTGGAATGTTGCACCCGAGTACCAGGGGAGGAAAACTGAGACATATTTGAACACGTCTCCCGTTCACATGGTTGATCATACTTGGGTTCCACATGCATGTTTTAGCTGAAGGAAGAATACCTTAAACCTGGAGAGTTGAGACCCGTGGAATGGGTACCATGCAATATGACATCAAAGGGTCTTCATTCGCTCACGAACCTCTCCAATCCTATCACTGCTGCGTTTATGCCCCTGTACACATGCTTGATTCTCTTTCGGAGACATAGCAATCCATAGGTTTTACGATACTAGTCAGGTACATTCTTAGGCGTTTAATATGCGGTGTTGAGTCCATTTCGTTGAGCAAGGAGTAGCTCTTGTCTATTCCATATTTGACTTAAGGAACTTTATCTGTGCTCATTTCAATCTCTGGTTTTACGCAGCACCCCACCTCACCTTTACCCTTAAGCAAGCATAAGTTGGTTTTCTAAATTTGAGACCCTGTTCTGTTCTGTAATTCAGTTCCTGTGTAGCCAAGTTTACATTCCGTGTATTACTGATATCTTATGATGTTTCTTTTTCTGTGTGACTTATTTCAGTTACAATCATCATACCTGAATCCACTCATTGTGATGCTAAGGGCCTGATGACATAGATTTCATTGCTGAGTGATATTGCTTTGTAAGTAAATACCACAACTTCTTTATCCATTTTTCACTTTCTGCGATGTTGAACTTGTACTGTAAACGAGGTTCTTGTAGACAGAGCCGTTCCAAACTTTGGGGTGGCTGTGTCTTTTGGATTTTAATTTCCCTAAGCTATAGGACCATAAGTGGAAGTGCCCTAGGTTCTGTTGCTTTGTTTTTTAGATGTTTCAGGAAACACCATACACTTCTCCCGAGTGGTTGTTGGCAATTTACATCCCGCCCATCAGCATAACAAGGCTCCCAGTTCTCCATGGCCTGTCCTGCCTTTCTGGATTTTACACTTTTTTCAGATGGCCCTTTTGACCGGGGGGAAGTGAGACTTCATTGTAGTGCAGATTTCCTTTGCAAGCTTGCTTGGTTGGCCAAAAAGGGCGTATGCGTTTTTTCCTGAATATATTCAGGATAAAACGCATACGCCCTTTTTGGCCAAGTGCATCATTGTGGACGTTCTGCCTCTTTTCCTATGCTTTCAATGCAATTCCAGTCTACCTCCTGAAATCGGTTTCCTGCAATTCTGCCCCGCTTTCAAGTCCTCTTGGCAGCCTTACTTCAGTCTATTTTTGGACGATAGCTGTCATTTATAACTCTGCAGGTTTGTGAATTACAGTGCCCCTGAGCTCCTTTCTTCAACTCGCTTTCTTGTGACCTGGCCGCAACACCGCAGGATGGCTTCAGGCCCTAATCTGGTTCCGGTACGGCATGCTGAGCCTTTGGTTATTTCCTCTTCCTGTTGGGAAATGAGAGTTAAATTTGCCCGTCCAGACAGCTCCAGCTAGCCTCTCATTGGTTCTCGCTATTCCTGTTCATCTTCCGCAGAAATTGCAAACTGGGCCAAACAGGAGGTTAAAGGCGCTGACTCTCCAAGTCGGGAGAGTGTTAGTAAAGCGTCTGGAATGTTGCACCCGAGTACCAGGGGAGGAAAACTGAGACATATTTGAACACGTCTCCCGATCACATGGTTGATCATACTCTGGGTTCCACATGCATGTTTTAGCTGAAGGAAGAATACCTAAAACCTGGGTAGTTGAAACCCGTGGAATGGGTACCATGCAATATGACTTCAAAGGGTCTTCATTTGCTCACCGAACCTCTCCAATCCTATCACTGCTGCGTTTATGCCCCTGTACACATGCTTGATTCTCTTTCGGAGACATAGCAATCCATAGGTTTTAAGATACTTACTACTCAGGTACATTCTTAGGCGTTTAATATGCGGTGTTGAGTCCATTTCGTTGAGCAAGGAGTAGCTCTTGTCTATTCCATATTTGGCTTAAGGAACTTTATCTGTGCTCATTTCAATCTCTGGTTTTATGCAGCAACCCAACTCACCTTTCCCCTTAAGCAAGCATGTGTTGGTTTTCTAAATTTGAGAACCTGTTCTGTTTTGGAATTCAGTTCCTGTGTAGCCAAGTTTACATTCCGTGTATTACTGATATCTTATGATGTTTCTTTTTCTGTGTGACTTATTTCAGTTAGAATCATCGTACCTGAATCTACTCATTATGCTGCTACGGGCCTGATGACACAGATTTCATTGCTGAGTGATACTGCATTGTACGTAAGTACCACAAGTTCTTTATCCATTTTTCACTTTCTGCGATGTTGAACTTGTACTGTAAACGAGGTTCTTGTAAACAGAGCGGTTCCAAACTTTGGGGTGGCTGTGTGTTTTTGATTTTAATTTCCCTAAGCTATAGGACCATAAGTGGAAGTGCCCTAGGTTCTGTTGCTTTGTTTTTTAGATGTTTCAGGAAACACCATACACTTCTCCCGAGTGGTTGTTGGCAATTTACATCCCGCCCATCAGCATAACAAGGCTCCCAGTTCTCCATGGCCTGTCCTGCCTTTCTGGATTTTACACTTTTTTCAGATGGCCCTTTTGACCGGGGGGAAGTGAGACTTCATTGTAGTGCAGATTTCCTTTGCAAGCTTGCTTGGTTGGCCAAAAAGGGCGTATGCGTTTTTTCCTGAATATATTCAGGAAAAAACGCATACGCCCTTTTTGGCCAAGTGCATCATTGTGGACGTTCTGCCTCTTTTCCTATGCTTTCAATGCAATTCCAGTCTACCTCCTGAAATCGGTTTCCTGCAATTCTGCCCCGCTTTCAAGTCCTCTTGGCAGCCTTACTTCAGTCTATTTTTGGACGATAGCTGTCATTTATAACTCTGCAGGTTTGTGAATTACAGTGCCCCTGAGCTCCTTTCTTCAACTCGCTTTCTTGTGACCTGGCCGCAACACCGCAGGATGGCTTCAGGCCCTAATCTGGTTCCGGCACGGCACGCTGAGCCTTTGGTTAATGCCTCTTCCTGGTGGGAAATGAGAGTTAAATTTGCCCGTCCAGACACCTCCAGCTAGTCTCTCATTGGTTCTCGCTATTCCTGTTCATCTTCCGCAGAAATTGCAAACTGGGCCAAACAGGAGGTTAAAGGCGCTGACTCTCCAAGTGGGGAGAGTGTTAGTAAAGCGTCTGGAATGTTGCACCCGAGTACCAGGGGAGGAAAACTGAGACATATTTGAACACGTCTCCCATTCACATGGTTGATCATACTTGGGTTCCACATGCATGTTTTAGCTGAAGGAAGAATACTTTAAACCTGGAGAGTTGAGACCCGTGTAATGGGTACCATGCAATATGACTTCAAAGGGTCTTCATTTGCTCACCGAACCTCTCCAATCCTATCACTGCTGCGTTTATGCCCCTGTACACATGCTTGATTCTCTTTCGGAGACATAGCAATCCATAGGTTTTAAGATACTTACTAGTCAGGTACATTCTTAGGCGTTTAATATGCGGTGTTGAGTCCATTTCGTTGAGAAAGGAGTAGCTCTTGTCTATTCCATATTTGACTTAAGGAACTTTATCTGTGCTCATTTCAATCTCTGCTTTTATGCAGCACCCCAACTCACCTTTCCCCTTAAGCAAGCATAAGTTGGTTTTCTAAATTTGAGACCCTGTTCTGTTCTGTAATTCAGTTCCTGTGTAGCCAAGTTTACATTCCGTGTATTACTGATATCTTATGATGTTTCTTTTTCTGTGTGACTTACTTCAGTTAGAATCATCATACCTGAATCCACTCATTGTCCTGCTAAGGGCCTGATGACACAGATTTCATTGCTGAGTGATATTGCTTTGTAAGTAAATACCACAACTTCTTTATCCATTTTTCACTTTCTGCGATGTTGAACTTGTACTGTAAACGAGGTTCTTGTAAACAGAGCCGTTCCAAACTTTGGGGTGGCTGTGTCTTTTTGATTTTAATTTCCCTAAGCTATAGGACCATAAGTGGTAGTGCCCTAGGTTCTGTTGCTTTGTTTTTTAGATGTTTCAGGAAACACCATACACTTCTCCCGAGTGGTTGTTGGCAATTTACATCCCGCCCATCAGCATAACAAGGCTCCCAGTTCTCCATGGCCTGTCCTGCCTTTCTGGATTTTACACTTTTTTCAGATGGCCCTTTTGACCGGGGGGAAGTGAGACTTCATTGTAGTGCAGATTTCCTTTGCAAGCTTGCTTGGTTGGCCAAAAAGTGCGTATGCGTTTTTTCCTGAATATATTCAGGAAAAAACGCATACGCCCTTTTTGGCCAAGTGCATCATTGTGGACGTTCTGCCTCTTTTCCTATGCTTTCAATGCAATTCCAGTCTACCTCCTGAAATCGGTTTCCTGCAATTCTGCCCCGCTTTCAAGTCCTCTTGGCAGCCTTACTTCAGTCTATTTTGGATGATAGCTGTCATTTATAACTCTGCAGGTTTGTGAATTACAGTGCCCCTGAGCTCCTTTCTTCAACTCGCTTTCTTTTGAGCTGGCCGCAACACCACAGGATGGCTTCAGGCCCTAATCTGGTTCCGGCCCGGCACGCTGAGCCTTTGGTTAATTCCTCTTCCTGGTGGGAAATGAGAGTTAAATTTGCCCGTCCAGACACCTCCAGCTAGCCTCTCATTGGTTCTCGCTATTCCTGTTCATCTTCCGCAGAAATTGCAAACTGGGCCAAACAGGAGGTTAAAGGCGCTGACTCTCCAAGTGGGGAGAGTGTTAGTAAAGCGTCTGGAATGTTGCACCCGAGTACCAGGGGAGGAAAACTGAGACATATTTGAACACGTCTCCCGTTCACATGGTTGATCATACTTGGGTTCCACATGCATGTTTTAGCTGAAGGAAGAATACCTTAAACCTGGAGAGTTGAGACCCGTGGAATGGGTACCATGCAATATGACTTCAAACGGTCTTCATTTGCTCACCGAACCTCTCCAATCCTATCACTGCTGCGTTTATGACCCTGTACACATGCTTGATTCTCTTTCGGAGACATAGCAATCCATAGGTTTTACGATACTAGTCAGGTACATTCTTAGGCGTTTAATATGCGGTGTTGAGTCCATTTCGCTGAGCAAGGAGTAGCTCTTGTCTATTCCATATTTGGCTTAAGGAACTTTATCTGTGCTCATTTCAATCTCTGTTTTTATGCAGCAACCCAACTCACCTTTACCCTTAAGCAAGAATAAGTTGGTTTTCTAAATTTGAGACCCTGTTCTGTTCTGTAATTCAGTTCCTGTGTAGCCAAGTTTACATTCCGTGTATTACTGATATCTTATGATGTTTCTTTTTCTGTGTGACTTATTTCAGTTAGAATCATCATACCTGAATCCACTCATTGTGCTGCTAAGGGCCTGATGACACAGATTTCATTGCTGAGTGATATTGCTTTGTAAGTAAATACCACAACTTCTTTATCCATTTTTCACTTTCTGCGATGTTGAACTTGTACTGTAAACGAGGTTCTAGTAAACAGAGCCGTTCCAAACTTTGGGGTGGCTGTGTCTTTTTGATTTTAATTTCCCTAAGCTATAGGACCATAAGTGGAAGTGCCCTAGGTTCTGTTGCTTTGTTTTTTAGATGTTTCAGGAAACACCATACACTTCTCCCGAGTGGTTGTTGGCAATTTACATCCCGCCCATCAGCATAACAAGGCTCCCAGTTCTCCATGGCCTGTTGCCTTTCTGGATTTTACACTTTTTTCAGATGGCCCTTTTGACCGGGGGGAAGTGAGACTTCATTGTAGTGCAGATTTCCTTTGCAAGCTTGCTTGGTTGGCCAAAAAGGGCGTATGCGTTTTTTCCTGAATATATTCAGGAAAAAACGCATACGCCCTTTTTGGCCAAGTGCATCATTGTGGACGTTCTGCCTCTTTTCCTATGCTTTCAATGCAATTCCAGTCTACCTCCTGAAATCGGTTTCCTGCAATTCTGCCCCGCTTTCAAGTCCTCTTGGCAGCCTTACTTCAGTCTATTTTGGATGATAGCTGTCATTTATAACTCTGCAGGTTTGTGAATTACAGTGCCCCTGAGCTCCTTTCTTCAACTTGCTTTCTTGTGACCTGGCCGCAACACCGCAGGATGGCTTCAGGCCCTAATCTGGTTCCGGCACGGCACGCTGAGCCTTTGGTTATTTCCTTTTCCTGGTGGGAAATGAGAGTTAAATTTGCCCGTCCAGACACCTCCAGCTAGTCTCTCATTGGTTCTCGCTATTCCTGTTCATCTTCTGCAGAAATTGCAAACTGGGCCAAACAGGAGGTTAAAGGCGCTGACTCTCCAAGTGGGGAGAGTGTTAGTAAAGCGTCTGCAATGTTGCACCCGAGTACCAGGGGAGGAAAACTGAGACATATTTGAACACGTCTCCCGTTCACATGGTTGATCATACTTGGGTTCCACATGCATGTTTTAGCTGAAGGAAGAATACCTTAAACCTGGAGAGTTGAGACCCGTGTAATGGGTACCATGCAATATGACTTCAAAGGGTCTTCATTTGCTCACCGAACCTCTCCAATCCTATCACTGCTGCGTTTATGCCCCTGTACACATGCTTGATTCTCTTTCGGAAACATAGCAATCCATAGGTTTTAAGATACTTACTAGTCAGGTACATTCTTAGGCGTTTAATATGCGGTGTTGAGTCCATTTCGTTGAGCAAGGAGTAGCTCTTGTCTATTCCATATTTGACTTAAGGAACTTTATCTGTGCTCATTGCAATCTCTGGTTTTATGCAGCACCCCAACTCACCTTTCCCCTTAAGCAAGCATAAGTTGGTTTTCGAAATTTGAGACCCTGTTCTGTTCTGTAATTCAGTTCCTGTGTAGCCAAGTTTACATTCCGTGTATTACTGATATCTTATGATGTTTCTTTTTCTGTGTGACTTACTTCAGTTAGAATCATCATACCTGAATCCACTCATTGTGGTGCTAAGGGCCTGATGACACAGATTTCATTGCTGAGTGATATTGCTTTTTAAGTAAATACCACAACTTCTTTATCCATTTTTCACTTTCTGCGATGTTGAACTTGTACTGTAAACGAGGTTCTTGTAAACAGAGGCGTCCCAAACTTTGGGGTGGCTGTGTCTTTTTGATTTTAATTTCCCTAAGCTATAGGACCATAAGTGGCAGTGCCCTAGGCTCTGTTGCTTTGTTTTTTAGATGTTTCAGGAAACACCATACACTTCTCCCGAGTGTCTGTTGGCAATTTACATCCCGCCCATCAGCATAACAAGGCTCCCAGTTCTCCATGGCCTGTCCTGCCTTTCTGGATTTTACACTTTTTTCAGATGGCCCTTTTGACCGGGGGGAAGTGAGACTTCATTGTAGTGCAGATTTCCTTTGCAAGCTTGCTTGGTTGGCCAAAAAGGGCGTATGCGTTTTTTCCTGAATATATTCAGGAAAAAACGCATACGCCCTTTTTGGCCAAGTGCATCATTGTGGACGTTCTGCCTCTTTTCCTATGCTTTCAATGCAATTCCAGTCTACCTCCTGAAATCGGTTTCCTGCAATTCTGCCCCGCTTTCAAGTCCTCTTGGCAGCCTTACTTCAGTCTATTTTGGATGATAGCTGTCATTTATAACTCTGCAGGTTTGTGAATTACAGTGCCCCTGAGCTCCTTTCTTCAACTCGCTTTCTTTTGAGCTGGCCGCAACACCACAGGATGGCTTCAGGCCCTAATCTGGTTCCGGCCCGGCACGCTGAGCCTTTGGTTAATTCCTCTTCCTGGTGGGAAATGAGAGTTAAATTTGCCCGTCCAGACACCTCCAGCTAGCCTCTCATTGGTTCTCGCTATTCCTGTTCATCTTCCGCAGAAATTGCAAACTGGGCCAAACAGGAGGTTAAAGGCGCTGACTCTCCAAGTGGGGAGAGTGTTAGTAAAGCGTCTGGAATGTTGCACCCGAGTACCAGGGGAGGAAAACTGAGACATATTTGAACACGTCTCCCGTTCACATGGTTGATCATACTTGGGTTCCACATGCATGTTTTAGCTGAAGGAAGAATACCTTAAACCTGGAGAGTTGAGACCCGTGGAATGGGTACCATGCAATATGACTTCAAACGGTCTTCATTTGCTCACCGAACCTCTCCAATCCTATCACTGCTGCGTTTATGCCCCTGTACACATGCTTGATTCTCTTTCGGAGACATAGCAATCCATAGGTTTTACGATACTAGTCAGGTACATTCTTAGGCGTTTAATATGCGGTGTTGAGTCCATTTCGCTGAGCAAGGAGTAGCTCTTGTCTATTCCATATTTGGCTTAAGGAACTTTATCTGTGCTCATTTCAATCTCTGTTTTTATGCAGCAACCCAACTCACCTTTACCCTTAAGCAAGAATAAGTTGGTTTTCTAAATTTGAGACCCTGTTCTGTTCTGTAATTCAGTTCCTGTGTAGCCAAGTTTACATTCCGTGTATTACTGATATCTTATGATGTTTCTTTTTCTGTGTGACTTATTTCAGTTAGAATCATCATACCTGAATCCACTCATTGTGCTGCTAAGGGCCTGATGACACAGATTTCATTGCTGAGTGATATTGCTTTGTAAGTAAATACCACAACTTCTTTATCCATTTTTCACTTTCTGCGATGTTGAACTTGTACTGTAAACGAGGTTCTAGTAAACAGAGCCGTTCCAAACTTTGGGGTGGCTGTGTCTTTTTGATTTTAATTTCCCTAAGCTATAGGACCATAAGTGGAAGTGCCCTAGGTTCTGTTGCTTTGTTTTTTAGATGTTTCAGGAAACACCATACACTTCTCCCGAGTGGTTGTTGGCAATTTACATCCCGCCCATCAGCATAACAAGGCTCCCAGTTCTCCATGGCCTGTTGCCTTTCTGGATTTTACACTTTTTTCAGATGGCCCTTTTGACCGGGGGGAAGTGAGACTTCATTGTAGTGCAGATTTCCTTTGCAAGCTTGCTTGGTTGGCCAAAAAGGGCGTATGCGTTTTTTCCTGAATATATTCAGGAAAAAACGCATACGCCCTTTTTGGCCAAGTGCATCATTGTGGACGTTCTGCCTCTTTTCCTATGCTTTCAATGCAATTCCAGTCTACCTCCTGAAATCGGTTTCCTGCAATTCTGCCCCGCTTTCAAGTCCTCTTGGCAGCCTTACTTCAGTCTATTTTGGATGATAGCTGTCATTTATAACTCTGCAGGTTTGTGAATTACAGTGCCCCTGAGCTCCTTTCTTCAACTTGCTTTCTTGTGACCTGGCCGCAACACCGCAGGATGGCTTCAGGCCCTAATCTGGTTCCGGCACGGCACGCTGAGCCTTTGGTTATTTCCTTTTCCTGGTGGGAAATGAGAGTTAAATTTGCCCGTCCAGACACCTCCAGCTAGTCTCTCATTGGTTCTCGCTATTCCTGTTCATCTTCTGCAGAAATTGCAAACTGGGCCAAACAGGAGGTTAAAGGCGCTGACTCTCCAAGTGGGGAGAGTGTTAGTAAAGCGTCTGCAATGTTGCACCCGAGTACCAGGGGAGGAAAACTGAGACATATTTGAACACGTCTCCCGTTCACATGGTTGATCATACTTGGGTTCCACATGCATGTTTTAGCTGAAGGAAGAATACCTTAAACCTGGAGAGTTGAGACCCGTGTAATGGGTACCATGCAATATGACTTCAAAGGGTCTTCATTTGCTCACCGAACCTCTCCAATCCTATCACTGCTGCGTTTATGCCCCTGTACACATGCTTGATTCTCTTTCGGAAACATAGCAATCCATAGGTTTTAAGATACTTACTAGTCAGGTACATTCTTAGGCGTTTAATATGCGGTGTTGAGTCCATTTCGTTGAGCAAGGAGTAGCTCTTGTCTATTCCATATTTGACTTAAGGAACTTTATCTGTGCTCATTTCAATCTCTGGTTTTATGCAGCACCCCAACTCACCTTTCCCCTTAAGCAAGCATAAGTTGGTTTTCGAAATTTGAGACCCTGTTCTGTTCTGTAATTCAGTTCCTGTGTAGCCAAGTTTACATTCCGTGTATTACTGATATCTTATGATGTTTCTTTTTCTGTGTGACTTACTTCAGTTAGAATCATCATACCTGAATCCACTCATTGTGGTGCTAAGGGCCTGATGACACAGATTTCATTGCTGAGTGATATTGCTTTGTAAGTAAATACCACAACTTCTTTATCCATTTTTCACTTTCTGCGATGTTGAACTTGTACTGTAAACGAGGTTCTTGTAAACAGAGGCGTCCCAAACTTTGGGGTGGCTGTGTCTTTTTGATTTTAATTTCCCTAAGCTATAGGACCATAAGTGGCAGTGCCCTAGGCTCTGTTGCTTTGTTTTTTAGATGTTTCAGGAAACACCATACACTTCTCCCGAGTGTCTGTTGGCAATTTACATCCCGCCCATCAGCATAACAAGGCTCCCAGTTCTCCATGGCCTGTCCTGCCTTTCTGGATTTTACACTTTTTTCAGATGGCCCTTTTGACCGGGGGGAAGTGAGACTTCATTGTAGTGCAGATTTCCTTTGCAAGCTTGCTTGGTTGGCCAAAAAGGGCGTATGCGTTTTTTCCTGAATATATTCAGGAAAAAACGCATACGCCCTTTTTGGCCAAGTGCATCATTGTGGACGTTCTGCCTCTTTTCCTATGCTTTCAATGCAATTCCAGTCTACCTCCTGAAATCGGTTTCCTGCAATTCTGCCCCGCTTTCAAGTCCTCTTGGCAGCCTTACTTCAGTCTATTTTTGGACGATAGCTGTCATTTATAACTCTGCAGGTTTGTGAATTACAGTGCCCCTGAGCTCCTTTCTTCAACTCGCTTTCTTTTGAGCTGGCCGCAACACCGCAGGATGGCTTCAGGCCCTAATCTGGTTCCGGTACGGCACGCTGAGCCTTTGGTTATTTCCTCTTCCTGGTGGGAAATGAGAGTTAAATTTGCCCGTCCAGACACCTCCAGCTAGCCTCTCATTGGTTCTCGCTATTCCTGTTCATCTTCCGCAGAAATTGCAAACTGGGCCAAACAGGAGGTTAAAGGCGCTGACTCTCCAAGTGGGGAGAGTGTTAGTAAAGCGTCTGCAATGTTGCACCCGAGTACCAGGGGAGGAAAACTGAGACATATTTGAACACGTCTCCCGATCACATGGTTGATCATACTCTGGGTTCCACATGCATGTTTTAGCTGAAGGAAGAATACCTAAAACCTGGGTAGTTGAAACCCGTGGAATTTGTACCATACAATATGACTTCAAAGGGTCTTCATTTGCTCACCGAACCTCTCCAATCCTATCACTGCTGCGTTTATGCCCCTGTACACATGCTTGATTCTCTTTCGGAGACATAGCAATCCATAGGTTTTAAGATACTTACTAGTCAGGTACATTCTTAGGCGTTTAATATGCGGTGTTGAGTCCATTTCGTTGAGCAAGGAGTAGCTCTTGTCTATTCCATATTTGGCTTAAGGAACTTTATCTGTGCTCATTTCAATCTCTGGTTTTATGCAGCAACCCAACTCACCTTTCGCCTTAAGCAAGCATAAGTTGGTTTTCTAAATTTGAGAACCTGTTCTGTTTTGGAATTCAGTTCCTGTGTAGCCAAGTTTACATTCCGTGTATTAGTGATATCTTATGATGTTTCTTTTTCTGTGTGACTTATTTCAGTTAGAATCATCGTACCTGAATCTACTCATTATGCTGCTACGGGCCTGATGACATAGATTTCATTGCTGAGTGACACTGCATTGTACGTAAGTACCACAAGTTCTTTATCCATTTTTCACTTTCTGCGATGTTGAACTTGTACTGTAAACGAGGTTCTTGTAAACAGAGCCGTTCCAAACTTTGGGGTGGCTGTGTCTTTTTGATTTTAATTTTCCTAAGCTATAGGACCATAAGTGGAAGTGCCCTAGGCTCTGTTGCTTTGTTTTTTAGATGTTTCAGGAAACACCATACACTTCTCCAAGTGTCTGTTGGCAATTTACATCCCGTCCATCAGCATAACAAGGCTCCCAGTTCTCAATGGCCTGTTGCCTTTCTGGATTTTACACTTTTTTCAGATGGCCCTTTTGACCGGGGGGAAGTGAGACTTCATTGTAGTGCAGATTTCCTTTGCAAGCTTGCTTGGTTGGCCAAAAAGGGCGTATGCGTTTTTTCCTGAATATATTCAGGAAAAAACGCATACGCCCTTTTTGGCCAAGTGCATCATTGTGGACGTTCTGCCTCTTTTCCTATGCTTTCAATGCAATTCCAGTCTACCTCCTGAAATCGGTTTCCTGCAATTCTGCCCCGCTTTCAAGTCCTCTTGGCAGCCTTACTTCAGTCTATTTTTGGACGATAGCTGTCATTTATAACTCTGCAGGTTTGTGAATTACAGTGCCCCTGAGCTCCTTTCTTCAACTCGCTTTCTTGTGAGCTGGCCGCAACACCGCAGGATGGCTTCAGGCCCTAATCTGGTTCCGGGACGGCACGCTGAGCCTTTGGTTATTTCCTCTTCCTGGTGGGAAATGAGAGTTAAATTTGCCCGTCCAGACACCTCCAGCTAGTCTCTCATTGGTTCTCGCTATTCCTGTTCATCTTCCGCAGAAATTGCAAACTGGGCCAAACAGGAGGTTAAAGGCGCTGACTCTCCAAGTGGGGAGAGTGTTAGTAAAGCGTCTGGAATGTTGCACCCGAGTACCAGGGTACGAAAACTGAGACATATTTGAACACGTCTCCCGATCACATGGTTGATCATACTCTAGGTTCCACATGCATGTTTTAGCTGAAGGAAGAATACCTTAAACCTGGGTAGTTGAAACCCGTGGAATGGGTACCATGCAATATGACTTCAAAGGGTCTTCATTTGCTCACCGAACCTCTCCAATCCTATCACTGCTGCGTTTATGCCCCTGTACACATGCTTGATTCTCTTTCGGAGACATAGCAATCCATAGGTTTTAAGATACTTACTAGTCAGGAACATTCTTAGGCGTTTAATATGGGGTGTTGAGTCCATTTCGTTGAGCAAGGAGTAGCTCTTGTCTATTCCATATTTGGCTTAAGGAACTTTATCTGTGCTCATTGCAATCTCTGGTTTTATGCAGCACCCCAACTCACCTTTACCCTTAAGCAAGAATAAGTTGGTTTTCTAAATTTGAGACCCTGTTCTGTTCTGTAATTCAGTTCCTGTGTAGCCAAGTTTACATTCCGTGTATTACTGATATCTTATGATGTTTCTTTTTCTGTGTGACTTATTTCAGTTAGAATCATCATACCTGAATCCACTCATTGTGCTGCTAAGGGCCTGATGACACAGATTTCATTGCTGAGTGATATTGCTTTGTAAGTAAATACCACAACTTCTTTATCCATTTTTCACTTTCTGCGATGTTGAACTTGTACTGTAAACGAGGTTCTTGTAAACAGAGCCGTTCCAAACTTTGGGGTGGCTGTGTCTTTTTGATTTTAATTTCCCTAAGCTATAGGACCATAAGTGGAAGTGCCCTAGGTTCTGTTGCTTTGTTTTTTAGATGTTTCAGGAAACACCATACACTTCTCCCGAGTGTCTGTTGGCAATTTACATCCCGCCCATCAGCATAACAAGGCTCCCAGTTCTCCATGGCCTGTCCTGCCTTTCTGGATTTTACACTTTTTTCAGATGGCCCTTTTGACCGGGGGGAAGTGAGACTTCATTGTAGTGCAGATTTCCTTTGCAAGCTTGCTTGGTTGGCCAAAAAGGGCGTATGCGTTTTTTCCTGAATATATTCAGGAAAAAACGCATACGCCCTTTTTGGCCAAGTGCATCATTGTGGACGTTCTGCCTCTTTTCCTATGCTTTCAATGCAATTCCAGTCTACCTCCTGAAATCGGTTTCCTGCAATTCTGCCCCGCTTTCAAGTCCTCTTGGCAGCCTTACTTCAGTCTATTTTTGGACGATAGCTGTCATTTATAACTCTGCAGGTTTGTGAATTACAGTGCCCCTGAGCTCCTTTCTTCAACTCGCTTTCTTTTGAGCTGGCCGCAACACCGCAGGATGGCTTCAGGCCCTAATCTGGTTTCGGTATGGAACGCTGAGCCTTTGGTTAATTCCTCTTCCTGGTGGGAAATGAGAGTTAAATTTGCCCGTCCAGACACCTCCAGCTAGCCTCTCATTGGTTCTCGCTATTCCTGTTCATCTTCCGCAGAAATTGCAAACTGTGCCAAACAGGAGGTTAAAGGCGCTGACACTCCAAGTGGGGAGAGTGTTAGTAAAGCGTCTGCAATGTTGCACCCGAGTACCAGGGGAGGAAAACTGAGACATATTTGAACACGGCTCCCGATCACATGGTTGATCATACTCTGGGTTCCACATGCATGTTTTAGCTGAAGGAAGAATAACTAAAACCTGGGTAGTTGAAACCCGTGGAATGGGTACCATGCAATATGACTTCAAAGGGTCTTCATTTGCTCACCGAACCTCTCCAATCCTATCACTGCTGCGTTTATGCCCCTGTACACATGCTTGATACTCTTTCAGAGACATAGCGATCCATAGGTTTTAAGATACTTACTAGTCAGGTACATTCTTAGGCGTTTAATATGCGGTGTTGAGTCCATTTCGTTGAGCAAGGAGTAGCTCTTGTCTATTCCATATTTGGCTTAAGGAACTTTATCTGTGCTCATTTCAATCTCTGGCTTTATGCAGCAACCCAACTCACCTTTCCCCTTAAGCAAGCATAAGTTGGTTTTCTAAATTTGAGAACCTTTTCTGTTTTGGAATTCAGTTCCTGTGTAGCCAAGTTTACATTCCGTGTATTACTGATATCTTATGATGTTTCTTTTTCTGTGTGACTTATTTCAGTTAGAATCATCGTACCTGAATCTACTCATTATGCTGCTAAGGGCCTGATGACATAGATTTCATTTCTGAGTGATACTGCATTGTACGTAAGTACCACAAGTTCTTTATCCATTTTTCACTTTCTGCGATGTTGAACTTGTACTGTAAACGAGGTTCTTGTAAACAGAGGCGTCCCAAACTTTGGGGTGGCTATGTCTTTTTGATTTTAATTTCCCTAAGCTATAGGACCATAAGTGGAAGTGCCCTAGGCTCTGTTGCTTTGTTTTTTAGATGTTTCAGGAAACACCATACACTTCTCCCGAGTGTCTGTTGGCAATTTACATCCCGCCCATCAGCATAACAAGGCTCCCAGTTCTCAATGGCCTGTCCTGCCTTTCTGGATTTTACAATTTTTTCAGATGGCCCTTTTGACCGGGGGGAAGTGAGACTTCATTGTAGTGCAGATTTCCTTTGCAAGCTTGCTTGGTTGGCCAAAAAGGGCGTATGCGTTTTTTCCTGAATATATTCAGGAAAAAACGCATACGCCCTTTTTGGCCAAGTGCATCATTGTGGACGTTCTGCCTCTTTTCCTATGCTTTCAATGCAATTCCAGTCTACCTCCTGAAATCGGTTTCCTGCAATTCTGCCCCGCTTTCAAGTCCTCTTGGCAGCCTTACTTCAGTCTATTTTTGGACGATAGCTGTCATTTATAACTCTGCAGGTTTGTGAATTACAGTGCCCCTGAGCTCCTTTCTTCAACTCGCTTTCTTGTGAGCTGGCCGCAACACCGCAGGATGGCTTCAGGCCCTAATCTGGTTCCGGCCCGGCATGCTGAGCCTTTGGTTAATTCCTCTTCCTGGTGGGAATTGAGAGTTAAATTTGCCCGTTCAGACACCTCCAGCTAGTCTCTCATTGGTTCTCGCTATTCCTGTTCATCTTCCGCAGAAATTGCAAACTGGGCCAAACAGGAGGTTAAAGGCGCTGACTCTCCAAGTGGGGAGAGTGTTAGTAAAGCGTCTGGAATGTTGCACCCGAGTACCAGGGGAGGAAAACTGAGACATATTTGAACACGTCTCCCGTTCACATGGTTGATCATACTTGGGTTCCACATGCATGTTTTAGCTGAAGGAAGAATACCTTAAACCTGGAGAGTTAAGACCCGTGGAATGGGTACCATGCAATATGACTTCAAAGGGTCTTCATTTGCTCACCGAACCTCTCCAATCCTATCACTGCTGCGTTTATGCCCCTGTACACATGCTTGATTCTCTTTCGGAGACATAACAATGCATAGGTTTTAAGATACTTACTAGTCAGGTACATTCTTAGGCGTTTAATATGCGGTGTTGAGTCCATTTCGTTGAGCAAGGAGTAGCTCTTGTCTATTCCATATTTGACTTAAGGAACTTTATCTGTGCTCATTTCAATCTCTGGTTTTATGCAGCACCCCAACTCACCTTTCCCCTTAAGCAAGCATAAGTTGGTTTTCTAAATTTGAGACCCTGTTCTGTTCTGTAATTCAGTTCCTGTGTAGCCAAGTTTCCATTCCGTGTATTACTGATATCTTATGATGTTTCTTTTTCTGTGTGAATTACTTCAGTTAGAATCATCGTACCTGAATCCACTCATTGTGCTGCTAAGGGCCTGATGACACAGATTTCATTGCTGAGTGATATTGCTTTGTAAGTATATACCACAACTTTTTTATCCATTTTTCACTTTCTGCGATGTTGAACTTGTACTGTAAACGAGGTTCTTGTAAACAGAGCCGTTCCAAACTTTGGGGTGGCTGTGTCTTTTTGATTTTAATTTCCCTAAGCTATAGGACCATAAGTGGAAGTGCCCTAGGCTCTGTTGCTTTGTTTTTTAGATGTTTCAGGAAACACCATACACTTCTCCCGAGTGGTTGTTGGCAATTTACATCCCGCCCATCAGCATAACAAGGCTCCCAGTTCTCCATGGCCTGTCCTGCCTTTCTGGATTTTACACTTTTTTCAGATGGCCCTTTTGACCGGGGGGAAGTGAGACTTCATTGTAGTGCAGATTTCCTTTGCAAGCTTGCTTGGTTGGCCAAAAAGGGCGTATGCGTTTTTTCCTGAATATATTCAGGAAAAAACGCATACGCCCTTTTTGGCCAAGTGCATCATTGTGGACGTTCTGCCTCTTTTCCTATGCTTTCAATGCAATTCCAGTCTACCTCCTGAAATCGGTTTCCTGCAATTCTGCCCCGCTTTCAAGTCCTCTTGGCAGCCTTACTTCAGTCTATTTTTGGACGATAGCTGTCATTTATAACTCTGCAGGTTTGTGAATTACAGTGCCCCTGAGCTCCTTTCTTCAACTCTCTTTCTTTTGAGCTGGCCGCAACACCGCAGGATGGCTTCAGGCCCTAATCTGGTTCCGGTACGGCACGCTGAGCCTTTGGTTATTTCCTCTTCCTGGTGGGAAATGAGAGTTAAATTTGCCCGTCCAGACACCTCCAGCTAGCCTCTCATTGGTTCTCGCTATTCCTGTTCATCTTCCGCAGAAATTGCAAACTGGGCCAAACAGGAGGTTAAAGGGACTGACTCTCCAAGTGGGGAGAGTGTTAGTAAAGCGTCTGGAATGTTGCACCCGAGTACCAGGGGAGGAAAACTGAGACATATTTGAACACATCTCCCGATCACATGGTTGATCATACTCTAGGTTCCACATGCATGTTTTAGCTGAAGGAAGAATACCTTAAACCTGGGTAGTTGAAACCCGTGGAATGGGTACCATGCAATATGACTTGAAAGGGTCTTCATTTGCTCACCGAACCTCTCCAATCCTATCACTGCTGCGTTTATGCCCCTGTACACATGCTTGATTCTCTTTTGGAGACATAGCAATCCATAGGTTTTAAGATACTTACAAGTCAGGTACATTCTGAGGCATTTAATATGCGGTGTTGAGTCCATTTCGTTGAGCAAGGAGTAGCTCTTTTCTATTCCATGTTTGGCTTAAGGAACTTTATCTGTGCTCATTTCAATCTCTGGTTTTATGCAGCACCCCAACTCACCTTTACCCTTAAGCAAGCATAAGTTGTTTTTCTAAATTTGAGACCCTGTTCTGTTCTGTAATTCAGTTCCTGTGTAGTGAAGTTTCCATTCCGTGTATTACTGATATCTTATGATGTTTCTTTTTCTGTGTGACTTATTTCAGTTACAATCATCATACCTGAATCCACTCATTGTGCTGCTAAGGGCCTGATGACATAGATTTCATTGCTGAGTGATATTGCTTTGTAAGTGAATACCACAACTTCTTTATCCATTTTTCACTTTCTGCAATGTTGAAATTGTACTGTAAACGAGGTTCTTTTAAACAGAGCCGTTCCAAACTTTGGGGTGGCTATGTCTTTTTGATTTTAATTTCCCTAAGCTATAGGACCATAAGTGGAAGTGCCCTTGGCTCTGTTGCTTTGTTTTTTAGATGTTTCAGGAAACACCATACACTTCTCCCAAGTGTCTGTTGGCAATTTACATCCCGCCCATCAGCATAACAAGGTTCCCAGTTCTCAATGGCCTGTTGCCTTTCTGGATTTTACACTTTTTTCAGATGGCCCTTTTGACCGGGGGGAAGTGAGACTTCATTGTAGTGCAGATTTCCTTTGCAAGCTTGCTTGGTTGGCCAAAAAGGGCGTATGCGTTTTTTCCTGAATATATTCAGGAAAAAACGCATACGCCCTTTTTGGCCAAGTGCATCATTGTGGACGTTCTGCCTCTTTTCCTATGCTTTCAATGCAATTCCAGTCTACCTCCTGAAATCGGTTTCCTGCAATTCTGCCCCGCTTTCAAGTCCTCTTGGCAGCCTTACTTCAGTCTATTTTTGGACGATAGCTGTCATTTATAACTCTGCAGGTTTGTGAATTACAGTGCCCCTGAGCTCCTTTCTTCAACTCGCTTTCTTGTGACCTGGCCGCAACACCGCAGGATGGCTTCAGGCCCTAATCTGGTTCCGGCCCGGCATGCTGAGCCTTTGGTTAATTCCTCTTCCTGGTGGGAAATGAGAGTTAAATTTGCCCGTCCAGACACCTCCAGCTAGCCTCTCATTGGTTCTCGCTATTCCTGTTCATCTTCCGCAGAAATTGCAAACTGGGCCAAACAGGAGGTTAAAGGCGCTGACTCTCCAAGTGGGGAGAGTGTTAGTAAAGCGTCTGGAATGTTGCACCCGAGTACCAGGGGAGGAAAACTGAGACATATTTGAACACGTCTCCCGTTCACATGGTTGATCATACTTGGGTTCCACATGCATGTTTTAGCTGAAGGAAGAATACCTTAAACCTGGAGAGTTGAGACCCGTGTAATGGGTACCATGCAATATGACTTCAAAGGGTCTTCATTTGCTCACCGAACCTCTCCAATCCTATCACTGCTGCGTTTATGCCCCTGTACACATGCTTGATTCTCTTTTGGAGACATAGCAATCCATAGGTTTTACGATACTTACTAGTCAGGTACATTCTTAGGCGTTTAATATGCGGTGTTGAGTCCATTTCGTTGAGCAAGGAGTAGCTCTTGTCTATTCCATATTTGGCTTAAGGAACTTTATCTGTGCTCATTTCAATCTCTGGTTTTATGCAGCACCCCAACTCAGCTTTACCCTTAAGCAAGCATAAGTTGGTTTTCTAAATTTGAGACCCTGTTCTGTTCTGTAATTCAGTTCCTGTGTAGCCACGTTTCCATTCCGTGTATTACTGATATCTTATGATGTTTCCTTTTCTGTGTGACTTATTTCAGTTAGAATCATCATACCTGAATCCACTCATTGTGCTGCTAAGGGCCTGATGACATAGATTTCATTGCTGAGTGATATTGCTTTGTAGGTAAATACCACAACTTCTTTATCCATTTTTCACTTTCTGCGATGTTGAACTTGTACTGTAAACGAGGTTCTTGTAAACAGAGCCGTTCCAAACTTTGGGGTGGCTGTGTCTTTTTGATTTTAATTTCCCTAAGCTATAGGACCATAAGTGGAAGTGCCCTAGGCTCTGTTGCTTTGTTTTTTAGATGTTTCAGGAAACACCATACACTTCTCCCAAGTGTCTGTTGGCAATTTACATCCCGCCCATCAGCATAACAAGGCTCCCAGTTCTCCATGGCCTGTTGCCTTTCTGGATTTTACACTTTTTTCAGATGGCCCTTTTGACCGGGGGGAAGTGAGACTTCATTGTAGTGCAGATTTCCTTTGCAAGCTTGCTTGGTTGGCCAAAAAGGGCGTATGCGTTTTTTCCTGAATATATTCAGGAAAAAACGCATACGCCCTTTTTGGCCAAGTGCATCATTGTGGACGTTGTGCCTCTTTTCCTATGCTTTCAATGCAATTCCAGTCTACCTCCTGAAATCGGTTTCCTGCAATTCTGCCCCGCTTTCAAGTCCTCTTGGCAGCCTTACTTCAGTCTATTTTTGGACGATAGCTGTCATTTATAACTCTGCAGGTTTGTGAATTACAGTGCCCCTGAGCTCCTTTCTTCAACTCGCTTTCTTGTGACCTGGCCGCAACACCGCAGGATGGCTTCAGGCCCTAATCTGGTTCCGGCCCGGCACGCTGAGCCTTTGGTTAATTCCTCTTCCTGGTGGGAAATGAGACTTAAATTTGCCCGTCCAGACACCTCCAGCTAGCCTCTCATTGGTTCTCGCTATTCCTGTTCATCTTCCGCAGAAATTGCAAACTGGGCCAAACAGGAGGTTAAAGGGACTGACTCTCCAAGTGGGGAGAGTGTTAGTAAAGCGTCTGGAATGTTGCACCCGAGTACCAGGGGAGGAAAACTGAGACATATTTGAACACGTCTCCCGATCACATGGTTGATCATACTCTAGGTTCCACATGCATGTTTTAGCTGAAGGAAGAATACCTTAAACCTGGGTAGTTGAAACCCGTGGAATGGGTACCATGCAATATGACTTCAAAGGGTCTTCATTTGCTCACCGAACCTCTCCAATCCTATCACTGCTGCGTTTATGCCCCTGTACACATGCTTGATTCTCTTTCGGAGACATAGCAATCCATAGGTTTTAAGATACTTACTAGTCAGGTACATTCTTAGGCGTTTAATGTGGGGTGTTGAGTCCATTTCGTTGAGCAAGGAGTAGCTCTTGTCTATTCCATATTTGGCTTAAGGAACTTTATCTGTGCTCATTTCAATCTCTGGTTTTATGCAGCACCCCAACTCACCTTTACCCTTAAGCAAGCATAAGTTGGTTTTCTAAATTTGAGACCCTGTTCTGTTCTGTAATTCAGTTCCTGTGTAGCCAAGTTTACATTCCGTGTATTACTGATATCTTATGATGTTTCTTTTTCTGTGTGACTTATTTCAGTTAGAATCATCATACCTGAATCCACTCATTGTGCTGCTAAGGGCCTGATGACACAGATTTCATTGCTGAGTGATATTGCTTTGTAAGTAAATACCACAACTTCTTTATCCATTTTTCACTTTCTGCGATGTTGAACTTGTACTGTAAACGAGGTTCTTGTAAACAGAGCCGTTCCAAACTTTGGGGTGGCTGTGTCTTTTTGATTTTAATTTCCCTAAGCTATAGGACCATAAGTGGAAGTGCCCTAGGTTCTGTTGCTTTGTTTTTTAGATGTTTCAGGAAACACCATACACTTCTCCCGAGTGGTTGTTGGCAATTTACATCCCGCCCATCAGCATAACAAGGCTCCCAGTTCTCCATGGTCTGTCCTGCTTTTCTGGATTTTACACTTTTTTCAGATGGCCCTTTTGACCGGGGGGAAGTGAGACTTCATTGTAGTGCAGATTTCCTTTGCAAGCTTGCTTGGTTGGCCAAAAAGGGCGTATGCGTTTTTTCCTGAATATATTCAGGATAAAACGCATACGCCCTTTTTGGCCAAGTGCATCATTGTGGACGTTCTGCCTCTTTTCCTATGCTTTCAATGCAATTCCAGTCTACCTCCTGAAATCGGTTTCCTGCAATTCTGCCCCGCTTTCAAGTCCTCTTGGCAGCCTTACTTCAGTCTATTTTTGGACGATAGCTGTCATTTATAACTCTGCAGGTTTGTGAATTACAGTGCCCCTGAGCTCCTTTCTTCAACTCGCTTTCTTGTGACCTGGCCGCAACACCGCAGGATGGCTTCAGGCCCTAATCTGGTTCCGGCCCGGCATGCTGAGCCTTTGGTTAATTCCTCTTCCTGGTGGGAAATGAGAGTTAAATTTGCCCATCCAGACAGCTCCAGCTAACCTCTCATTGGTTCTCGCTATTCCTGTTCATCTTCCGCAGAAATTGCAAACTGGGCCAAACAGGAGGTTAAAGGCGCTGACTCTCCAAGTGGGGAGAGTGTTAGTAAAGCGTCTGGAATGTTGCACCCGAGTACCAGGGGAGGAAAACTGAGACATATTTGAACACGTCTCCCGATCACATGGTTGATCATACTCTGGGTTCCACATGCATGTTTTAGCTGAAGGAAGAATACCTAAAACCTGGGTAGTTGAATCCCGTGGAATGGGTACCATGCAATATGACTTCAAAGGGTCTTCATTTGCTCACCGAACCTCTCCAATCCTATCACTGCTGCGTTTATGCCCCTGTACACATGCTTGATTCTCTTTCGGAGACATAGCAATCTATAGGTTTTAAGATACTTACTAGTCAGGTACATTCTTAGGCATTTAATATGCGGTGTTGAGTCCATTTCATTGAGCAAGGAGTAGCTCTTGTCTATTCCATATTTGGCCTAAGGAACTTTATCTGTGCTCATTTCAATCTCTGGTTTTATGCAGCACCCCAACTCACCTTTCCCCTTAAGCAAGCATAAGTTGGTTTTCTAAATTTGAGACCCTGTTCTGTTCTGTAATTCAGTTCCTGTGTAGCCAAGTTTACATTCCGTGTATTACTGATATCTTATGATGTTTCTTTTTCTGTGTGACGTATTTCAGTTAGAATCATCATACCTGAATCCACTCATTGTGCTGCTAAGGGCCTGATGACATAGATTTCATTGCTGAGTGATATTGCTTTGTAAGTAAATACCACAACTTCTTTATCCATTTTTCACTTTCTGCGATGTTGAACTTGTACTGTAAACGAGGTTCTTGTAAACAGAGCCGTTCCAAACTTTGGGGTGGCTGTGTCTTTTTGATTTTAATTTCCCTAAGCTATAGGACCATAAGTAGAAGTGCCCTAGGTTCTGTTGCTTTGTTTTTTAGATGTTTCAGGAAACACCATACACTTCTCCCGAGTGGTTGTTGGCAATTTACATCCCGCCCATCAGCATAACAAGGCTCCCAGTTCTCCATGGCCTGTCCTGCCTTTCTGGATTTTACACTTTTTTCAGATGGCCCTTTTGACCTGGGGGAAGTGAGAGTTCATTGTAGTGCAGATTTCCTTTGCAAGCTTGCTTGGTTGGACAAAAAGGGCGTATGCGTTTTTACATCCCGCCCATCAGCATAACAAGACTCCCAGTTCTCCATGGCCTGTCCTGCCTTTCTGGATTTTACACTTTTTTCAGATGGCTCTTTTGACCGGGGGGAAGTGAGACTTCATTGTAGTGCAGATTTCCTTTGCAAGCTTGCTTGGTTGGCCAAAAAGGGCGTATGCGTTTTTTCCTGAATATATTCAGGAAAAAACGCATACGCCCTTTTTTGCCAAGTGCATCATTGTGGACGTTCTGCCTCTTTTCCTATGCTTTCAATGCAATTCCAGTCTACCTCCTGAAATCGGTTTCCTGCAATTCTGCCCTGCTTTCAAGTCCTCTTGGCAGCCTTACTTCAGTCTATTTTTGGACGATAGCTGTCATTTATAACTCTGCAGGTTTGTGAATTACAGTGCCCCTGAGCTCCTTTCTTCAACTTGCTTTCTTGTGACCTGGCAGCAACACCGCAGGATGGCTTCAGGCCCTAATCTGGTTCCGGCACGGCACGCTGAGCCTTTGGTTATTTCCTTTTCCTGGTGGGAAATGAGAGTTAAATTTGCCCGTCCAGACACCTCCAGCTAGTCTCTCATTGGTTCTCGCTATTCCTGTTCATCTTCCGCAGAAATTGCAAACTGGGCCAAACAGGAGGTTAAAGGCGCTGACTCTCCAAGTGGGGAGAGTGTTAGTAAAGCGTCTGGAATGTTGCACCCGAGTACCAGGGGAGGAAAACTGAGACATATTTGAACACGTCTCCCGTTCACATGGTTGATCATACTTGGGTTCCACATGCATGTTTTAGTTGAAGGAAGAATACCTTAAACCTGGAGAGTTAAGACCCGTGTAATGGGTACCATGCAATATGACTTCAAAGGGTCTTCATTTGCTCACCGAACCTCTCCAATCCTATCACTGCTGCGTTTATGCCCCTGTACACATGCTTGATTCTCTTTCGGAGACATAGCAATCCATAGGTTTTAAGATACTTACTAGTCAGGTACATTCTTAGGCGTTTAATGTGGGGTGTTGAGTCCATTTCGTTGAGCAAGGAGTAGCTCTTGTCTATTCCATATTTGGCTTAAGGAACTTTATCTGTGCTCATTTCAATCTCTGGTTTTATGCAGCACCCCAACTCACCTTTACCCTTAAGCAAGCATAAGTTGGTTTTCTAAATTTGAGACCCTGTTCTGTTCTGTAATTCAGTTCCTGTGTAGTGAAGTTTACATTCCGTGTATTACTGATATCTTATGATGTTTCTTTTTCTGTGTGACTTATTTCAGTTAGAATCATCATACCTGAATCCACTCATTGTGCTGCTAAGGGCCTGATGACACAGATTTCATTGCTGAGTGATATTGCTTTGTAAGTAAATACCACAACTTCTTTATCCATTTTTCACTTTCTGCGATGTTGAACTTGTACTGTAAACGAGGTTCTTGTAAACAGAGCCGTTCCAAACTTTGGGGTGGCTGTGTCTTTTTGATTTTAATTTCCCTAAGCTATAGGACCATAAGTGGAAGTGCCCTAGGTTCTGTTGCTTTGTTTTTTAGATGTTTCAGGAAACACCATACACTTCTCCCGAGTGGTTGTTGGCAATTTACATCCCGCCCATCAGCATAACAAGGCTCCCAGTTCTCCATGGTCTGTCCTGCTTTTCTGGATTTTACACTTTTTTCAGATGGCCCTTTTGACCGGGGGGAAGTGAGACTTCATTGTAGTGCAGATTTCCTTTGCAAGCTTGCTTGGTTGGCCAAAAAGGGCGTATGCGTTTTTTCCTGAATATATTCAGGATAAAACGCATACGCCCTTTTTGGCCAAGTGCATCATTGTGGACGTTCTGCCTCTTTTCCTATGCTTTCAATGCAATTCCAGTCTACCTCCTGAAATCGGTTTCCTGCAATTCTGCCCCGCTTTCAAGTCCTCTTGGCAGCCTTACTTCAGTCTATTTTTGGACGATAGCTGTCATTTATAACTCTGCAGGTTTGTGAATTACAGTGCCCCTGAGCTCCTTTCTTCAACTCGCTTTCTTGTGACCTGGCCGCAACACCGCAGGATGGCTTCAGGCCCTAATCTGGTTCCGGCCCGGCATGCTGAGCCTTTGGTTAATTCCTCTTCCTGGTGGGAAATGAGAGTTAAATTTGCCCGTCCAGACAGCTCCAGCTAACCTCTCATTGGTTCTCGCTATTCCTGTTCATCTTCCGCAGAAATTGCAAACTGGGCCAAACAGGAGGTTAAAGGCGCTGACTCTCCAAGTGGGGAGAGTGTTAGTAAAGCGTCTGGAATGTTGCACCCGAGTACCAGGGGAGGAAAACTGAGACATATTTGAACACGTCTCCCGATCACATGGTTGATCATACTCTGGGTTCCACATGCATGTTTTAGCTGAAGGAAGAATACCTAAAACCTGGGTAGTTGAATCCCGTGGAATGGGTACCATGCAATATGACTTCAAAGGGTCTTCATTTGCTCACCGAACCTCTCCAATCCTATCACTGCTGCGTTTATGCCCCTGTACACATGCTTGATTCTCTTTCGGAGACATAGCAATCTATAGGTTTTAAGATACTTACTAGTCAGGTACATTCTTAGGCATTTAATATGCGGTGTTGAGTCCATTTCATTGAGCAAGGAGTAGCTCTTGTCTATTCCATATTTGGCCTAAGGAACTTTATCTGTGCTCATTTCAATCTCTGGTTTTATGCAGCACCCCAACTCACCTTTCCCCTTAAGCAAGCATAAGTTGGTTTTCTAAATTTGAGACCCTGTTCTGTTCTGTAATTCAGTTCCTGTGTAGCCAAGTTTACATTCCGTGTATTACTGATATCTTATGATGTTTCTTTTTCTGTGTGACGTATTTCAGTTAGAATCATCATACCTGAATCCACTCATTGTGCTGCTAAGGGCCTGATGACATAGATTTCATTGCTGAGTGATATTGCTTTGTAAGTAAATACCACAACTTCTTTATCCATTTTTCACTTTCTGCGATGTTGAACTTGTACTGTAAACGAGGTTCTTGTAAACAGAGCCGTTCCAAACTTTGGGGTGGCTGTGTCTTTTTGATTTTAATTTCCCTAAGCTATAGGACCATAAGTAGAAGTGCCCTAGGTTCTGTTGCTTTGTTTTTTAGATGTTTCAGGAAACACCATACACTTCTCCGGAGTGGTTGTTGGCAATTTACATCCCGCCCATCAGCATAACAAGGCTCCCAGTTCTCCATGGCCTGTCCTGCCTTTCTGGATTTTACACTTTTTTCAGATGGCCCTTTTGACCTGGGGGAAGTGAGAGTTCATTGTAGTGCAGATTTCCTTTGCAAGCTTGCTTGGTTGGACAAAAAGGGCGTATGCGTTTTTACATCCCGCCCATCAGCATAACAAGACTCCCAGTTCTCCATGGCCTGTCCTGCCTTTCTGGATTTTACACTTTTTTCAGATGGCTCTTTTGACCGGGGGGAAGTGAGACTTCATTGTAGTGCAGATTTCCTTTGCAAGCTTGCTTGGTTGGCCAAAAAGGGCGTATGCGTTTTTTCCTGAATATATTCAGGAAAAAACGCATACGCCCTTTTTTGCCAAGTGCATCATTGTGGACGTTCTGCCTCTTTTCCTATGCTTTCAATGCAATTCCAGTCTACCTCCTGAAATCGGTTTCCTGCAATTCTGCCCTGCTTTCAAGTCCTCTTGGCAGCCTTACTTCAGTCTATTTTTGGACGATAGCTGTCATTTATAACTCTGCAGGTTTGTGAATTACAGTGCCCCTGAGCTCCTTTCTTCAACTTGCTTTCTTGTGACCTGGCAGCAACACCGCAGGATGGCTTCAGGCCCTAATCTGGTTCCGGCACGGCACGCTGAGCCTTTGGTTATTTCCTTTTCCTGGTGGGAAATGAGAGTTAAATTTGCCCGTCCAGACACCTCCAGCTAGTCTCTCATTGGTTCTCGCTATTCCTGTTCATCTTCCGCAGAAATTGCAAACTGGGCCAAACAGGAGGTTAAAGGCGCTGACTCTCCAAGTGGGGAGAGTGTTAGTAAAGCGTCTGCAATGTTGCACCCGAGTACCAGGGGAGGAAAACTGAGACATATTTGAACACGTCTCCCGTTCACATGGTTGATCATACTTGGGTTCCACATGCATGTTTTAGTTGAAGGAAGAATACCTTAAACCTGGAGAGTTAAGACCCGTGTAATGGGTACCATGCAATATGACTTCAAAGGGTCTTCATTTGCTCACCGAACCTCTCCAATCCTATCACTGCTGCGTTTATGCCCCTGTACACATGCTTGATTCTCTTTCGGAGACATAGCAATCCATAGGTTTTAAGATACTTACTAGTCAGGTACATTCTTAGGCATTTAATATGCGGTGTTGAGTCCATTTCGTTGAGCAAGGAGTAGCTCTTGTCTATTCCATATTTGGCTTAAGGAACTTTATCTGTGCTCATTTCAATCTCTGGTTTTATGCAGCACCCCAACTCACCTTTCCCCTTAAGCAAGCATAAGTTGGTTTTCTAAATTTGAGACCCTGTTCTGTTCTGTAATTCAGTTCCTGTGTAGCCAAGTTTACATTCCGTGTATTACTTATATCTTATGATGTTTCTTTTCTCTGTGAGTTATTTCAGTTAGAATCATCATACCTGAATCCACTCATTGTGCTGCTACGGGCCTGATGACACAGATTTCATTGCTGAGTGATATTGCTTTGTAAGTAAATACCACAACTTCTTTATCCATTTTTCACTTTCTGCGATGTTGAACTTGTACTGTAAACGAGGTTCTTATAAACAGAGCCGATCCAAACTTTGGGGTGGCTGTGTCTTTTTGATTTTAATTTCCCTAAGCTATAGGACCATAAGTGGAAGTGCCCTAGGCTCTGTTGCTTTGTTTTTTAGATGTTTCAGGAAACACCATACACTTCTCCCGAGTGTCTGTTGGCAATTTACATCCCGCCCATCAGCATAACAAGGCTCCCAGTTCTCCATGGCCTGTCCTGCGTTTCTGGATTTTACACTTTTTTCAGATGGCCCTTTTGACCGGGGGGAAGTGAGACTTCATTGTAGTGCAGATTTCCTTTGCAAGCTTGCTTGGTTGGCCAAAAAGGGCGTATGCGTTTTTTCCTGAATATATTCAGGAAAAAACGCATACGCCCTTTTTGGCCAAGTGCATCATTGTGGACGTTCTGCCTCTTTTCCTATGCTTTCAATGCAATTCCAGTCTACCTCCTGAAATCGGTTTCCTGCAATTCTGCCCCGCTTTCAAGTCCTCTTGGCAGCCTTACTTCAGTCTATTTTTGGACGATAGCTGTCATTTATAACTCTGCAGGTTTGTGAATTACAGTGCCCCTGAGCTCCTTTCTTCAACTCGCTTTCTTGTGACCTGGCCGCAACACCGCAGGATGGCTTCAGGCCCTAATCTGGTTCCGGCACGGCACGCTGAGCCTTTGGTTAATTCCTCTTCCTGGTGGGAAATGAGAGTTAAATTTGCCCGTCGAGACACCTCCAGCTAGTCTCTCATTGGTTCTCGCTATTCCTGTTCATCTTCCGCAGAAATTGCAAACTGGGCCAAACAGGAGGTTAAAGGCGCTGACTCTCCAAGTGGGGAGAGTGTTAGTAAAGCGTCTGGAATGTTGCACCCGAGTACCAGGGGAGGAAAACTGCGACATATTTGAACACGTCTCCCGATCACATGGTTGATCATACTCTAGGTTCCACATGCATGTTTTAGCTGAAGGAAGAATACCTTAAACCTGGGTAGGTGAAACCCGTGGAATGGGTACCATGCAATATGACTTCAAAGGGTCTTCATTTGCTCACCGAACCTCTCCAATCCTATCACTGCTGCGTTTATGCCCCTGTACACATGCTTGATTCTCTTTCGGAGACATAGCAATCATTGGTTTTTAAGACACTTACTAGTCAGGTACATTCTTAGGCGTTTAATATGCGGTGTTGAGTCCATTTCGTTGAGCAAGGAGTAGCTCTTGTCTATTCCATATTTGACTTAAGGAACTTTATCTGTGCTCATTTCAATCTCTGGTTTTATGCAGCACCCCAACTCACCTTTCCCCTTAAGCAAGCATAAGTTGGTTTTCTAAATTTGAGACACTGTTCTGTTTTGGAATTCAGTTCCTGTGTAGCCAAGTTTACATTCCGTGTATTAGTGATATCTTATGATGTTTCTTTTTCTGTGTGACTTATTTCAGTTAGAATCATCGTACCTGAATCCACTCATTGTGCTGCTAAGGGCCTGATGACACAGATTTCATTGCTGAGTGATATTGCTTTGTAAGTAAATACCACAACTTCTTTATCCATTTTACACTTTCTGCGATGTTGAACTTGTACTGTAAACAAGATTCTTGTAAACAGAGCCGTTCCAAACTTTGGGGTGGCTGTGTCTTTTTGATTTTAATTTCCCTAAGCTATAGGACCATAAGTGGAAGTGCCCTAGGTTCTGTTGGTTTGTTTTTTAGATGTTTCAGGAAACACCATACACTTCTCCCGAGTGGTTGTTGGCAATTTACATCCCGCCCATCACCATAACAAGGCTCCCAGTTCTCCATGGCCTGTCTTGTCTTTCTGGATTTTACACTTTTTTCAGATGGCCCTTTTGACCGGGGGGAAGTGAGACTTCATTGTAGTGCAGATTTCCTTTGCAAGCTTGCTTGGTTGGCCAAAAAGGGCGTATGCGTTTTTTCCTGAATATATTCAGGAAAAAACGCATACGCCCTTTTTGGCCAAGTGCATCATTGTGGACGTTCTGCCTCTTTTCCTATGCTTTCAATGCAATTCCATTCTACCTCCTGAAATCGGTTTCCTGCAATTCTGCCCCGCTTTCAAGTCCTCTTGGCAGCCTTACTTCAGTCTATTTTTGGACGATAGCTGTCATTTATAAGTCTACAGGTTTGTGAATTACAGTGCCCCTGAGTTCCTTTCTTCAACTCGCTTTCTTGTGACCTGGCCGCAACACCGCAGGATGGCTTCAGGCCCTAATCTGGTTCTGGCACGACACGCTGAGCCTTTGGTTAATTCCTCTTCCTGGTGGGAAATGAGAGTTAACTTTGCCCGTCCAGACACCTCCAGCTAGCCTCTCATTGGTTCTCGCTATTCCTGTTCATATTCCGCAGAAATTGCAAACTGGGCCAAACAGGAGGTTAAAGGGACTGACTCTCCAAGTCGGGAGAGTGTTAGTAAAGCGTCTGGAATGTTGCACCCGAGTACCAGGGGAGGAAAACTGAGACATATTTGAACACGTCTCCCGATCACATTGTTGATCATACTCTAGGTTCCACATGCATGTTTTAGCTGAAGGAAGAATACCTTAAAACTGGAGAGTTGAGACCCGTGTAATGCGTACCATGCAATATGTCTTCAAAGGGTCTTCATTTGCTCACCGAACTTCTCCAATCCTATCACTGCTGCGTTTATGCCCCTGTACACATGCTTGATTCTCTTTTGGAGACATAGCAATCCATAGGTTTTCTGATACTTACTAGTCAGGTACATTCTTAGGCGTTTAATATGCGGTGTTGAGTCCATTTCGTTGAGCAAGGAGTAGCTCTTGTCTATTCCATATTTGACTTAAGGAACTTTATCTGTGCTCATTTCAATCTCTGGTTTTATGCAGCACCCCAACTCACCTTTACCCTTAAGCAAGCATAAGTTGGTTTTCTAAATTTGAGACCCTGTTCTGTTCTGTAATTCAGTTCCTGTGTAGCCAAGTTTACATTCCGTGTATTACTGATATCTTATGATATTTCTTTTCTGTGTGACTTATTTCAGTTAGAATCATCGTACCTGAATCCACTCATTGTGCTGCTAAGGGCCTGATGACACAGATTTCATTGCTGAGTGATATTGCTTTGTAAGTAAATACCACAACTTCTTTATCCATTTTTCACTTTCTGCGATGTTGAACTTGTACTGTAAACGAGGTTCTTGTAAACAGAGCCGTTCCAAACTTTGGGGTGGCTGTGTCTTTTTCATTTTAATTTCCCTAAGCTATAGGACCATAAGTGGAAGTGCCCTAGGTTCTGTTGCTTTGTTTTTTAGATGTTTCAGGAAACACCATATACTTCTCCCGAGTGGTTGTTGGCAATTTACATCCCACCCATCAGCATAACAAGGCTCCCAGTTCTCCATGGCCTGTCCTGTCTTTCTGGATTTTACACTTTTTTCAGATGGCCCTTTTGACCGGGGGGAAGTGAGACTTCATTGTAGTGCAGATTTCCTTTGCAAGCTTGCTTGGTTGGCCAAAAAGGGCGTATGCGTTTTTTCCTGAATATATTCAGGAAAAAACGCATACGCCCTTTTTGGCCAAGTGCATCATTGTGGACGTTCTGCCTCTTTTCCTATGCTTTCAATGCAATTCCAGTCTACCTCCTGAAATCGGTTTCCTGCAATTCTGCCCCGCTTTCAAGTCCTCTTGGCAGCCTTACTTCAGTCTATTTTTGGAAGATAGCTGTCATTTATAACTCTGCAGGTTTGTGAATTACAGTGCCCCTGAGCTCCTTTCTTCAACTCGCTTTCTTGTGACCTGGCCGCAACACCGCAGGATGGCTTCAGGCCCTAATCTGGTTCCGGCACGGCACGCTGAGCCTTTGGTTATTTCCTCTTCCTGGTGGGAAATGAGAGTTAAATTTGCCCGTCCAGACACCTCCAGCTAGCCTCTCATTGGTTCTCGCTATTCCTGTTCATCTTCCGCAGAAATTGCAAACTGGGCCAAACAGGAGGTTAAAGGGACTGACTCTCCAAGTGGGGAGAGTGTTAGTAAAGCGTCTGTAATGTTGCACCCGAGTACCAGGGGAGGAAAACTGAGACATATTTGAACACGTCTCCCGATCACATGGTTGATCATACTCTAGGTTCCACATGCATGTTTTAGCTGAAGGAAGAATACCTTAAACCTGGGTAGTTGAAACCCGTGGAATGGGTACCATGCAATATGACTTCAAAGGGTCTTCATTTGCTCACCGAACCTCTCCAATCCTATCACTGCTGCGTTTATGCCCCTGTACACATGCTTGATTCTCTTTCAGAGACATAGCAATCCATAGGTTTTAAGATACTTACTAGTCAGGTACATTCTTAGGCGTTTAATATGCGGTGTTGAGTCCATTTCGTTGAGCAAGGAGTAGCTCTTGTCTATTCCATATTTGACTTAAGGAACTTTATCTGTGCTCATTTCAATCTCTGGTTTTATGCAGCACCCCAACTCACCTTTACCCTTAAGCAAGCATAAGTTGGTTTTCTAAATTTGAGACCCTGTTCTGTTCTGTAATTCAGTTCCTGTGTAGCCAAGTTTACATTCCGTGTATTACTGATATCTTATGATGTTTCTTTTTCTGTGTGACTTATTTCAGTTAGAATCATCATACCTGAATCCACTCATTGTGATGCTAAGGGCCTGATGACATAGATTTCATTGCTGAGTGATATTGCTTTGTAAGTAAATACCACAAGTTCTTTATCCATTTTTCACTTTCTGCGATGTTGAACTTGTACTGTAAACGAGGTTCTTGTAAACAGAGCCGTTCCAAACTTTGGGGTGGCTGTGTCTTTTTGATTTTAATTTCCCTAAGCTATAGGACCAAAAGTGGAAGTGCCCTAGGTTCTGTTGCTTTGTTTTTTAGATGTTTCAGGAAACACCATATACTTCTCCCGAGTGGTTGTTGGCAATTTACATCCCGCCCATCAGCATAACAAGGCTCCCAGTTCTCCATGGCCTGTCCTGCCTTTCTGGATTTTACACTTTTTTCAGATGGCCCTTTTGACCGGGGGGAAGTGAGACTTCATTGTAGTGCAGATTTCCTTTGCAAGCTTGCTTGGTTGGCCAAAAAGGGCGTATGCGTTTTTTCCTGAATATATTCAGGAAAAAACGCATACGCCCTTTTTGGCCAAGTGCATCATTGTGGACGTTCTGCCTCTTTTCCTATGCTTTCAATGCAATTCCAGTCTACCTCGTGAAATCGGTTTCCTGCAATTCTGCCCCGCTTTCAAGTCCTCTTGGCAGCCTTACTTCAGTCTATTTTTGGACGATAGCTGTCATTTATAACTCTGCAGGTTTGTGAATTACAGTGCCCCTGAGCTCCTTTCTTCAACTCGCTATCTTGTGACCTGGCCGCAACACCGCAGGATGGCTTCAGGCCCTAATCTGGTTCCGGCACGGCACGCTGAGCCTTTGGTTAATTCCTCTTCCTGGTGGGAAATGAGAGTTAAATTTGCCTGTCGAGACACCTCCAGCTAGTCTCTCATTGGTTCTCGCTATTCCTGTTCATCTTCCGCAGAAATTGCAAACTGGGCCAAACAGGAGGTTAAAGGGACTGACTCTCCAAGTCGGGAGAGTGTTAGTAAAGCGTCTGGAATGTTGCACCCGAGTACCAGGGGAGGAAAACTGAGACATATTTGAACACGTCTCCCGATCACATGGTTGATCATACTCTAGGTTCCACATGCATGTTTTAGCTGAAGGAAGAATACTTTAAACCTGGAGAGTTGAGACCCGTGTAATGCGTACCATGCAATATGACTTCAAAGGGTCTTCATTTGCTCACCGAACCTCTCCAATCCTATCACTGCTGCGTTTATGCCCCTGTACACATGCTTGATTCTCTTTTGGAGACATAGCAATCCATAGGTTTTCCGATACTTACTAGTCAGGTACATTCTTAGTCGTTTAATATGCGGTGTTGAGTCCATTTCGTTGAGCAAGGAGTAGCTCTTGTCTATTCCATATTTGACTTAAGGAACTTTATCTGTGCTCATTTCAATCTCTGGTTTTATGCAGCACCCCAACTCACCTTTCCCCTTAAGCAAGCATAAGTTGGTTTTCTAAATTTGAGACCCTGTTCTGTTCTGTAATTCAGTTCCTGTGTAGCCAAGTTTACATTCCGTGTATTACTGATATCTTATGATATTTCTTTTCTGTGTGACTTATTTCAGTTAGAATCATCATACCTGAATCCACTCATTGTGCTGCTACGGGCCTGATGACACAGATTTCATTGCTGAGTGATATTGCTTTGTAAGTAAATACCACAACTTCTTTATCCATTTTTCACTTTCTGCGATGTTGAAATTGTACTGTAAACGAGGTTCTTGTAAACAGAGCCGTTCCAAACTTTGGGGTGGCTGTGTCTTTTTGATTTTAATTTCCCTAAGCTATAGGACCATAAGTGGAAGTGCCCTAGGTTCTGTTGCTTTGTTTTTTAGATGTTTCAGGAAACACCATATACTTCTCCCGAGTGGTTGTTGGCAATTTACATCCCACCCATCAGCATAACAAGGCTCCCAGTTCTCCATGGCCTGTCCTGCCTTTCTGGATTTTACACTTTTTTCAGATGGCCCTTTTGACCGGGGGGAAGTGAGACTTCATTGTAGTGCACATTTCCTTTGCAAGCTTGCTTGGTTGGCCAAAAAGGGCATATGCGTTTTTTCCTGAATATATTCAGGAAAAAACGCATACGCCCTTTTTGGCCAAGTGCATCATTGTGGACGTTCTGCCTCTTTTCCTATGCTTTCAATGCAATTCCAGTCTACCTCCTGAAATCGGTTTCCTGCAATTCTGCCCCGCTTTCAAGTCCTCTTGGCAGCCTTACTTCAGTCTATTTTTGGACGATAGCTGTCATTTATAACTCTGCAGGTTTGTGAATTACAGTGCCCCTGAGCTCCTTTCTTCAACTCGCTTTCTTGTGACCTGGCCGCAACACCGCAGGATGGCTTCAGGCCCTAATCTGGTTACGGCACGGCACGCTGAGCCTTTGGTTATTTCCTCTTCCTGGTGGGAAATGAGAGTTAAATTTGCCCGTCCAGACACCTCCAGCTAGCCTCTCATTGGTTCTCGCTATTCCTGTTCATCTTCCGCAGAAATTGCAAACTGGGCCAAACAGGAGTTTAAAGGGACTGACTCTCCAAGTGGGGAGAGTGTTAGTAAAGCGTCTGGAATGTTGCACCCGAGTACCAGGGGAGGAAAACTGAGACATATTTGAACACGTCTCCCGATCACTTGGTTGATCATACTCTAGGTTCCACATGCATGTTTTAGCTGAAGGAAGAATACCTTAAACCTGGAGAGTTGAGACCCGTGTAATGCGTACCATGCAATATGACTTCAAAGGGTCTTCATTTGCTCACCGAACCTCTCCAATCCTATCACTGCTGCGTTTATGCCCCTGTACACATGCTTGATTCTCTTTTGGAGACATAGCAATCCATAGGTTTTCCGATACTTACTAGTCAGGTACATTCTTAGGCGTTTAATATGCGGTGTTGAGTCCATTTCGTTGAGCAAGGAGTAGCTCTTGTCTATTCCATATTTGACTTAAGGAACTTTATCTGTGCTCATTTCAATCTCTGGTTTTATGCAGCACCCCAACTCACCTTTACCCTTAAGCAAGCATAAGTTGGTTTTCTAAATTTGAGACCCTGTTCTGTTCTGTAATTCAGTTCCTGTGTAGCCAAGTTTACATTCCGTGTATTACTGATATCTTATGATGTTTCTTTTCTGTGTGACTTATTTCAGTTAGAATCATCATACCTGAATCCACTCATTGTGCTGCTACGGGCCTGATGACACAGATTTCATTGCTGAGTGATATTGCTTTGTAAGTAAATACCACAACTTCTTTATCCATTTTTCACTTTCTGCGATGTTGAACTTGTACTGTAAACGAGGTTCTTGTAAACAGAGCCGTTCCAAACTTTGGGGTGGCTGTGTCTTTTTGATTTTAATTTCCCTAAGCTATAGGACCATAAGTGGCAGTGCCCTAGGCTCTGTTGCTTTGTTTTTTAGATGTTTCAGGAAACACCATACACTTCTCCCGAGTGTCTGTTGGCAATTTACATCCCGCCCATCAGCATAACAAGGCTCCCAGTTCTCCATGGCCTGTCCTGCCTTTCTGGATTTTACACTTTTTTCAGATGGCCCTTTTGACCGGGGGGAAGTGAGACTTCATTGTAGTGCAGATTTCCTTTGCAAGCTTGCTTGGTTGGCCAAAAAGGGCGTATGCGTTTTTTCCTGAATATATTCAGGAAAAAACGCATACGCCCTTTTTGGCCAAGTGCATCATTGTGGACGTTCTGCCTCTTTTCCTATGCTTTCAATGCAATTCCAGTCTACCTCCTGAAATCGGTTTCCTGCAATTCTGCCCCGCTTTCAACTCCTCTTGGCAGCCTTACTTCAGTCTATTTTTGGACGATAGCTGTCATTTATAACTCTGCAGTTTTGTGAATTACAGTGCCCCTGAGCTCCTTTGTTCAACTCGCTTTCTTGTGACCTGGCCGCAACACCGCAGGATGGCTTCAGGCCCTAATCTGGTTCCGGCCCGGCATGCTGAGCCTTTGGTTAATTCCTCTTCCTGGTGGGAAATGAGAGTTAAATTTGCCCGTCCAGACACCTCCAGCTAGCCTCTCATTGGTTCTCGCTATTCCTGTTCATCTTCCGCAGAAATTGCAAACTGGGCCAAACAGGAGGTTAAAGGGACTGACTCTCCAAGTGGGGAGAGTGTTAGTAAAGCGTCTGGAATGTTGCACCCGAGTACCAGGGGAAGAAAACTGAGACATATTTGAACACGTCTCTCGTTCACATGGTTGATCATACTTGGGTTCCACATGCATGTTTTAGCTGAAGGAAGAATACCTTAAACCTGGAGAGTTGAGACCCGTGGAATGGGTACCATGCAATATGACTTCAAAGGGTCTTCATTTGCTCACCGAACCTCTCCAATCCTATCACTGCTGCGTTTATGCCACTGTCCACATGCTTGATTCTCTTTTGGAGACATAGCAATCCATAGGTTTTACGATACTTACTAGTCAGGTACATTCTTAGGCGTTTAATATGCGGTGTTGAGTCCATTTCGTTGAGCAAGGAGTAGCTCTTGTCTATTCCATATTTGACTTAAGGAACTTTATCTGTGCTCATTTCAATCTCTGGTTTTATGCAGCACCCCAACTCACCTTTCCCCTTAAGCAAGCATAAGTTGGTTTTCTAAATTTGAGACCCTGTTCTGTTCTGTAATTCAGTTCCTGTGTAGCCAAGTTTACATTCCGTGTATTACTGATATCTTATGATGTTTCTTTTTCTGTGTGACTTATTTCAGTTAGAATCATCATACCTGAATCCACTCATTGTGATGCTAAGGGCCTGATGACATAGATTTCATTGCTGAGTGATATTGCTTTGTAAGTAAATACCACAACTTCTTTATCCATTTTTCACTTTCTGGGATGTTGATCTTGTACTGTAAACGAGGTTCTTGTAAACAGAGCCGTTCCAAACTTTGGGGTGGCTGTGTCTTTTTGATTTTAATTTCCCTAAGCTATAGGACCATAAGTGGCAGTGCCCTAGGCTCTGTTGCTTTGTTTTTTAGATGTTTCAGGAAACACCATACACTTCTCCCAAGTGTCTGTTGGCAATTTACATCCCGCCCATCAGCATAACAAGGCTCCCAGTTCTCCATGGCCTGTCCTGCCTTTCTGGATTTTACACTTTTTTCAGATGGCCCTTTTGACCGGGGGGAAGTGAAACTTCATTGTAGTGCAGATTTCCTTTGCAAGCTTGCTTGGTTGGCCAAAAAGGGCGTATGCGTTTTTTCCTGAATATATTCAGGAAAAAACGCATACGCCCTTTTTGGCCAAGTGCATCATTGTGGACGTTCTGCCTCTTTTCCTATGCTTTCAATGCAATTCCAGTCTACCTCCTGAAATCGGTTTCCTGCAATTCTGCCCCGCTTTCAAGTCCTCTTGGCAGCCTTACTTCAGTCTATTTTTGGACGATAGCTGTCATTTATAACTCTGCATGTTTGTGAATTACAGTGCCCCTGAGCTCCTTTCTTCAACTCGCTTTCTTTTGAGCTGGCCGCAACACTGCAGGATGGCTTCAGGCCCTAATCTGGTTCCAGCACGGCACGCTGAGCCTTTGGTTAATTCCTCTTCCTGGTGGGAAATGAGAGTTAAATTTGCCCGTCCAGACACCTCCAGCTAGCCTCTCATTGGTTCTCGCTATTCCTGTTCATCTTCCGCAGAAATTGCAAACTGGGCCAAACAGGAGGTTAAAGGGACTGACTCTCCAAGTGGGGAGAGTTTTAGTAAAGTGTCTGGAATGTTGCACCCGAGTACCAGGGGAGGAAAACTGAGACATATTTGAACACGTCTCCCGTTCACATGGTTGATCATACTCTGGGTTCCACATGCATGTTTTAGCTGAAGGAAGAATACCTTAAACCTGGAGAGTTGAGACCCGTGTAATGGGTACCATGCAATATGACTTCAAAGGGTCTTCATTTGCTCACCGAACCTCTCCAATCCTATCACTGCTGCGTTTATGCCCCTGTACACATGCTTGATTCTCTTTCGGAGACATAGCAATCCATAGGTTTTAAGATACTTACTAGTCAGGTACATTCTTAGGCGTTTAATATGCGGTGTTGAGTCCATTTCGTTGAGCAAGGAGTAGCTCTTGTCTATTCCATATTTGACTTAAGGAACTTTATCTGTGCTCATTTCAATCTCTGCTTTTATGCAGCACCCCAACTCACCTTTACCCTTAAGAAAGCATAAGTTGCTTTTCTAAATTTGAGTCCCTGTTCTGTTCTGTAATTCAGTTCCTGTGTAGCCAAGTTTACATTCCGTGTATTACTGATATCTTATGATGTTTCTTTTTCTGTGTGACTTACTTCAGTTAGAATCATCATACCAGAATCCACTCATTGTGCTGCTAAGGGCCTGATGACACAGATTTCATTGCTGAGTGATATTGCTTTGTAAGTAAATACCACAACTTCTTTATCCATTTTTCACTTTCTGCGATGTTGAACTTGTACTGTAAACGAGGTTCTTGTAAACAGAGCCGTTCCAAACTTTGGGGTGGCTGTGTCTTTTTGATTTTAATTTCCCTAAGCTATAGGACCATAAGTGGCAGTGCCCTAGGCTCTGTTGCTTTGTTTTTTACATGTTTCAGGAAACACCATACACTTCTCCCGAGTGGTTGTTGGCAATTTACATCCCGCCCATCAGCATAACAAGGCTCCCAGTTCTCCATGGCCTGTCTTGTCTTTCTGGATTTTACACTTTTTTCAGATGGCCCTTTTGACCGGGGGGAAGTGAGACTTCATTGTAGTGCAGATTTCCTTTGCAAGCTTGCTTGGTTGGCCAAAAAGGGCGTATGCGTTTTTTCCTGAATATATTCAGGAAAAAACGCATACGCCCTTTTTGGCCAAGTGCATCATTGTGGACGTTCTGCCTCTTTTCCTACGCTTTCAATGCAATTCCAGTCTACCTCGTGAAATCGGTTTCCTGCAATTCTGCCCCGCTTTCAAGTCCTCTTGGCAGCCTTACTTCAGTCTATTTTTGGACGATAGCTGTCATTTATAACTCTGCATGTTTGTGAATTACAGTGCCCCTGAGCTCCTTTCTTCAACTCGCTTTCTTTTGAGCTGGCCGCAACACTGCAGGATGGCTTCAGGCCCTAATCTGGTTCCGGCACGGCACGCTGAGCCTTTGGTTAATTCCTCTTCCTGGTGGGAAATGAGAGTTAAATTTGCCCGTCCAGACACCTCCAGCTAGCCTCTCATTGGTTCTCGCTATTCCTGTTCATCTTCCGCAGAAATTGCAAACTGGGCCAAACAGGAGGTTAAAGGGACTGACTCTCCAAGTGGGGAGAGTGTTAGTAAAGCGTCTGGAATGTTGCACCCGAGTACCAGGGGAGGAAAACTGAGACATATTTGAACACGTCTCCCGTTCACATGGTTGATCATACTTGGGTTCCACATGCATGTTTTAGCTGAAGGAAGAATACCTTAAACCTGGAGAGTTGAGACCCGTGTAATGGGTACCATGCAATATGACTTCAAAGGGTCTTCATTTGCTCACCGAACCTCTCCAATCCTATCACTGCTGCGTTTATGCCCCTGTACACACGCTTGATTCTCTTTTGGAGACATAGCAATCCATAGGTTTTAAGATACTTACTAGTCAGGTACATTCTTAGGCGTTTAATATGGGGTGTTGAGTCCATTTCGTTGAGCAAGGAGTAGCTCTTGTCTATTCCATATTTGGCTTAAGGAACTTTATCTGTGCTCATTTCAATCTCTGGTTTTATGCAGCACCCCAACTCACCTTTACCCTTAAGCAAGCATAAGTTGGTTTTCTAAATTTGAGACACTGTTCTGTTTTGGAATTCAGTTCCTGTGTAGCCAAGTTTACATTCCGTGTATTAGTGATATCTTATGATGTTTCTTTTTCTGTGTGACTTATTTCAGTTAGAATCATCGTACCTGAATCCACTCATTGTGCTGCTAAGGGCCTGATGACACAGATTTCATTGCTGAGTGATATTGCTTTGTAAGTGAATACCACAACTTCTTTATCCATTTTTCACTTTCTGCGATGTTGAACTTGTACTGTAAACGAGGTTCTTGTAAACAGATCCGTTCCAAACTTTGGGGTGGCTGTGTCTTTTTTATTTTAATTTCCCTAAGCTATAGGACCATAAGTGGAAGTGCCCTAGGTTCTGTTGCTCTGTTTTTTAGATGTTTCAGGAAACACCATACACTTCTCCCGAGTGGTTGTTGGCAATTTACATCCCGCCCATCAGCATAACAAGGCTCCCAGTTCTCCATGGCCTGTCCTGCCTTTCTGGATTTTACACTTTTTTCAGATGGCCCTTTTGACCGGGGGGAAGTGAGACTTCATTGTAGTGCAGATTTCCTTTGCAAGCTTGCTTGGTTGGCCAAAAAGGGCGTATGCGTTTTTTCTGAATATATTCAGGAAAAAACGCATACACCCTTTTTGGCCAAGTGCATCATTGTGGACGTTCTGCCTCTTTTCCTATGCTTTCAATGCAATTCCAGTCTACCTCCTGAAATCGGTTTCCTGCAATTCTGCCCCGCTTTCAAGTCCTCTTGGCAGCCTTACTTCAGTCTATTTTTGGACGATAGCTGTCATTTATAACTCTGCAGGTTTGTGAATTACAGTGCCACTGGGCTCCTTTCTTCAAGTCGCTTTCTTTTGAGCTGGCCGCAACACCGCAGGATGGCTTCAGGCCCTAATCTGGTTCCGGTACGGCACGCTGAGCCTTTGGTTATTTCCTCTTCCTGGTGGGAAATGAGAGTTAAATTTGCCCGTCCAGACACCTCCAGCTAGCCTCTCATTGGTTCTCGCTATTCCTGTTCATCTTCCGCAGAAATTGCAAACTGGGCCAAACAGGAGGTTAAAGGGACTGACTCTCCAAGTCCGGAGAGTGTTATAAAGCGTCTGGAATGTTGCACGTGAGTACCAGGGGAGGAAAACTGAGAAATATTTGAACACGTCTCCCATTCACATGGTTGATCATACTCTGGGTTCCACATGCATGTTTTAGCTGAAGGAAGAATACCTTAAACCTGGAGAGTTGAGACCCGTGTAATGGGTACCATGCAATATGACTTCAAAGGGTCTTCATTTGCTCACCGAACCTCTCCAATCCTATCACTCCTGCGTTTATGCCCCTGTACACACGCTTGATTCTATTTTGGAGACATAGCAATCCATAGGTTTTAAGATACTTACTAGTCAGGTACATTCTTAGGCGTTTAATATGGGGTGTTGAGTCCATTTCGTTGAGCAAGGAGTAGCTCTTGTCTATTCCATATTTGGCTTAAGGAACTTTATCTGTGCTCATTTCAATCTCTGGTTTTATGCAGTACCCCAACTCACCTTTCCCCTTAAGCAAGCATAAGTTGGTTTTCTAAATTTGAGACCCTGTTCTGTTCTGTAATTCAGTTCCTGTGTAGCCAAGTTTACATTCCGTGTATTACTGATATCTTATGATGTTTCTTTTTCTGTGTGACTTATTTCAGTTAGAATCATCGTACCTGAATCCACTCATTGTGCTGCTAAGGGCCTGATGACACAGATTTCATTGCTGACTGATATTGCTTTGTAAGTAAATACCACAACTTCTTTATCCATTTTTCACTTTCTGCGATGTTGAACTTGTACTGTAAACGAGGTTCTTGTAAACAGAGCCGTTCCAAACTTTGGGGTGGCTGTGTCTTTTTTATTTTAATTTCCCTAAGCTATAGGACCATAAGTGGAAGTGCCCTAGGTTCTGTTGCTTTTTTTTTTACATGTTTCAGGAAACACCATACACTTCTCCCGAGTGGTTGTTTGCAATTTACATCCCGCCCATCAGCATAACAAGGCTCCCAGTTCTCCATGGCCTGTCTTGTCTTTCTGGATTTTACACTTTTTTCAGATGGCCCTTTTGACCGGGGGGAAGTGAGACTTCATTGTAGTGCAGATTTCCTTTGCAAGCTTGCTTGGTTGGCCAAAAAGGGAGTATGCGTTTTTTCCTGAATATATTCAGGAAAAAACGCATACGCCCTTTTTGGCCAAGTGCATCATTGTGGACGTTCTGCCTCTTTTCCTACGCTTTCAATGCAATTCCAGTCTACCTCGTGAAATCGGTTTCCTGCAATTCTGCCCCGCTTTCAAGTCCTCTTGGCAGCCTTACTTCAGTCTATTTTTGGACGATAGCTGTCATTTATAACTCTGCATGTTTGTGAATTACAGTGCCCCTGAGCTCCTTTCTTCAACTCGCTTTCTTTTGAGCTGGCCGCAACACTGCAGGATGGCTTCAGGCCCTAATCTGGTTCCGGCACGGCACGCTGAGCCTTTGGTTAATTCCTCTTCCTGGTGGGAAATGAGAGTTAAATTTGCCCGTCCAGACACCTCCAGCTAGCGTCTCATTGGTTCTCGCTATTCCTGTTCATCTTCCGCAGAAATTGCAAACTGGGCCAAACAGGAGGTTAAAGGGACTGACTCTCCAAGTGGGGAGAGTGTTAGTAAAGCGTCTGGAATGTTGCACCCGAGTACCAGGGGAGGAAAACTGAGACATATTTGAACACGTCTCCCGTTCACATGGTTGATCATACTTGGGTTCCACATGCATGTTTTAGCTGAAGGAAGAATACCTTAAACCTGGAGAGTTGAGACCCGTGTAATGGGTACCATGCAATATGACTTCAAAGGGTCTTCATTTGCTCACCGAACCTCTCCAATCCTATCACTGCTGCGTTTATGCCCCTGTACACACGCTTGATTCTCTTTTGGAGACATAGCAATCCATAGGTTTTAAGATACTTACTAGTCAGGTACATTCTTAGGCGTTTAATATGGGGTGTTGAGTCCATTTCGTTGAGCAAGGAGTAGCTCTTGTCTATTCCATATTTGGCTAAAGGAACTTTATCTGTGCTCATTTCAATCTCTGGTTTTATGCAGCACCCCAACTCACCTTTACCCTTAAGCAAGCATAAGTTGGTTTTCTAAATTTGAGACACTGTTCTGTTTTGGAATTCAGTTCCTGTGTAGCCAAGTTTACATTCCGTGTATTAGTGATATCTTATGATGTTTCTTTTTCTGTGTGACTTATTTCAGTTAGAATCATCGTACCTGAATCCACTCATTGTCCTGCTAAGGGCCTGATGACACAGATTTCATTGCTGAGTGATATTGCTTTGTAAGTAAATACCACAACTTCTTTATCCATTTTTCACTTTCTGCGATGTTGAACTTGTACTGTAAACGAGGTTCTTGTAAACAGAGGCGTCCCAAACTTTGGGGTGGCTGTGTCTTCTTGATTTTAATTTCCCTAAGCTATAGGACCATAAGTGGCAGTGCCCTAGGCTCTGTTGCTTTGTTTTTTAGATGTTTCAGGAAACACCATACACTTCTCCCGAGTGTCTGTTGGCAATTTACATCCCGCCCATCAGCATAACAAGGCTCCCAGTTCTCCATGGCCTGTCCTGCCTTTCTGGATTTTACACTTTTTTCAGATGGCCCTTTTGACCGGGGGGAAGTGAGACTTCATTGTAGTGCAGATTTCCTTTGCAAGCTTGCTTGGTTGGCCAGAAAGGGCGTATGCGTTTTTTCCTGAATATATTCAGGAAAAAACGCATACGCCCTTTTTGGCCAAGTGCATCATTGTGGACGTTCTGCCTCTTTTCCTATGCTTTCAATGCAATTCCAGTCTACCTCCTGAAATCGGTTTCCTGCAATTCTGCCCCGCTTTCAAGTCCTCTTGGCAGCCTTACTTCAGTCTATTTTTGGACGATAGCTGTCATTTATAACTCTGCAGGTTTGTGAATTACAGTGCCCCTGAGCTCCTTTCTTCAACTCGCTTTCTTGTGACCTGGCCGCAACACCGCAGGATGGCTTCAGGCCCTAATCTGGTTCCGGGACGGCACGCTGAGCCTTTGGTTATTTCCTCTTCCTGGTGGGAAATGAGAGTTAAATTTGCCCGTCCAGACACCTCCAGCTAGTCTCTCATTGGTTCTCGCTATTCCTGTTCATCTTCCGCAGAAATTGCAAACTGGGCCAAACAGGAGGTTAAAGGCGCTGACTCTCCAAGTGGGGAGAGTGTTAGTAAAGCGTCTGGAATGTTGCACCCGAGTACCAGGGGAGGAAAACTGAGACATATTTGAACACGTCTCCCGTTCACATGGTTGATCATACTTGGGTTCCACATGCATGTTTTAGCTGAAGGAAGAATACCTTAAACCTGGAGAGTTAAGACCCGTGTAATGGGTACCATGCAATATGACTTCAAAGGGTCTTCATTTGCTCACCGAACCTCTCCAATCCTATCACTGCTGCGTTTATGCCCCTGTACTCATTCTTGATTCTCTTTCGGAGACATAGCAATCCATAGGTTTTAAGATACTTACTAGTCAGGTACATTTTTAGGCATTTAATATGCGGTGTTGAGTCCATTTCGTTGAGCAAGGTGTAGTTCTTGTCTATTCCATATTTAGCCTAAGGAACTTTATCTGTGCTAATTTCAATCTCTGGTTTTATGCAGCACCCCAACTCACCTTTCCCCTTAAGCAAGCATAAGTTGGTTTTCTAAATTTGAGACACTGTTCTGTTCTGTAATTCAGTTCCTGTGTAGCCAAGTTTACATTCCGTGTATTACTGATATCTTATGATGTTTCTTTTTCTGTGTGACTTATTTCAGTTAGAATCATCGTACCTGAATCCACTCATTATGCTGCTACGGGCATGATGACATAGATTTCATTGCTCAGTGATACTGCATTGTACGTAAGTACCACAAGTTCTTTATCCATTTTTCACTTTCTGTGATATTGAACTTGTATGGTAAACGAGGTTCTTGTAAACGGAGGCGTCCCAAACTTTGGGGTGGCTGTGTCTTTTTGATTTTAATTTCCCTAAGCTATAGGACCATAAGTGGAAGTGCCCTAGGCTCTGTTGCTTTGTTTTTTAGATGTTTCAGGAAACACCATACACTTCTCCCGAGTGGTTGTTGGCAATTTACATCCCGCCCATCAGCATAACAAGGCTCCCAGTTCTCCATGGCCTGTCCTGCCTTTCTGGATTTTACACTTTTTTCAGATGGCCCTTTTGACCGGGGGGAAGTGAGACTTCATTGTAGTGCACATTTCCTTTGCAAGCTTGCTTGGTTGGCCAAAAAGGGCGTATGCGTTTTTTCCTGAATATATTCAGGAAAAAACGCATACGCCCTTTTTGGCCAAGTGCATCATTGTTGACGTTCTGCCTCTTTTCCTATGCTTTCAATGCAATTCCAGTCTACCTCCTGAAATCGGTTTCCTGCAATTCTGCCCCGCTTTCAAGTCCTCTTGGCAGCCTTACTTCAGTCTATTTTTGGACGATAGCTGTCACTTATAACTCTGCAGGTTTGTGAATTACAGTGTCCCTGAGCTCCTTTCTTCAACTCGCTTTCTTTTGAGCTGGCCGCAACACCGCAGGATGGCTTCAGGCCCTAATCTGGTTCTGGTACGGCACGCTGAGCCTTTGGTTATTTCCTCTTCCTGGTGGGAAATGAGAGTTAAATTTGCCCGTCCAGACACCTCCAGCTAGCCTCTCATTGGTTCTCGCTATTCCTGTTCATCTTCCGCAGAAATTGCAAACTGGGCCAAACAGGAGGTTAAAGGGACTGACTCTCCAAGTCGGGAGAGTGTTAGTAAAGCGTCTGGAATGTTGCACCCGAGTACCAGGGGAGGAAAACTGAGACATATTTGAACACGTCTCCCGTTCACATGGTTGATCATACTCTGGGTTCCACATGCATGTTTTAGCTGAAGGAAGAATACCTTAAACCTGGAGAGTTGAGACCCGTGGAATGGGTACCATGCAATATGACTTCAAAGGGTCTTCATTTGCTCACTGAACCTCTCCAATCCTATCACTGCTGCGTTTATTCCCCTGTACACACGCTTGATTCTCTTTTGGAGACATAGCAATCCATAGGTTTTAAGATACTTACTAGTCAGGTACATTCTTAGGGGTTTAATATGGGGTTTTGAGTCCATTTCGTTGAGCAAGGAGTAGCTCTTGTCTATTCCATATTTGGCTTAAGGAACTTTATCTGTGCTCATTTCAATCTCTGGTTTTATGCAGCACCCCAACTCACCTTTCGCCTTAATGAAGCATAAGTTGGTTTTCTAAATTTGAGACCCTGTTCTGTTCTGGAATGCAGTCCTGTGTAGCCAAGTTTTCATTCCGTGTATTAGTGATATCTTATGATGTTTCTTTTTCTGTGTGACTTATTTCAGTTAGAATCATCGTACCTGAATCCACTCATTATGCTGCTACGGGCCTGATGACATAGATTTCATTGCTGAGTGATACTGCATTGTACCTAAGTACCACAAGTTCTTTATCCATTTTTCACTTTCTGCGATGTTGAACTTGTACTGTAAACGAGGTTCTTGTAAACAGAGGCGTCCCAAACTTTGGGGTGGCTGTGTCTTTTTGATTTTAATTTCCCTAAGTTATAGGACCATAAGTGGAAGTGCCCTAGGCTCTGTTGCTTTGTTTTTTAGATGTTTCAGGAAACACCATACACTTCTCCCGAGTGTCTGTTGACAATTTACATCCCGCCCATCAGCATAACAAGGCTCCCAGTTCTGCATGGCCTGTCCTGCCTTTCTGGATTTTACACTTTTTTCAGATGGCCCTTTTGACCGGGGGGAAGTGAGACTTCATTGTAGTGCAGATTTCCTTTGCAAGCTTGCTTGGTTGGCCAAAAAGGGCGTATGCGTTTTTTCCTGAATATATTCAGGAAAAAACGCATACGCCCTTTTTGGCCAAGTGCATCATTGTGGACGTTCTGCCTCTTTTCCTATGCTTTCAATGCAATTCCAGTCTACCTCCTGAAATCGGTTTCCTGCAATTCTGCCCCGCTTTCAAGTCCTCTTGGCAGCCTTACTTCAGTCTATTTTTGGACGATAGCTGTCATTTATAACTCTGCAGGTTTGTGAATTACAGTGCCCCTGAGCTCCTTTCTTCAACTCGCTTTCTTTTGAGCTGGCCGCAACACCGCAGGATGGCTTCAGGCCCTAATCTGGTTCCGGTACGGCACGCTGAGCCTTTGGTTATTTCCTCTTCCTGGTGGGAAATGAGAGTTAAATTTGCCCGTCCAGACACCTCCAGCTAGCCTCTCATTGGTTCTCGCTATTCCTGTTCATCTTCCGCAGAAATTGCAAACTGGGCCAAACAGGAGGTTAAAGGGACTGACTCTCCAAGTCAGGAGAGTGTTAGTAAAGCGTCTGGAATGTTGCACCCGAGTACCAGGGTACGAAAACTGACATATTTGAACACGTCTCCCGATCACATGGTTGATGATACTCTAGGTTCCACATGCATGTTTTAGCTGAAGGAAGAATACCTTAAACCTGGGTAGTTGAAACCCGTGGAATGGGTACCATGCAATATGACTTGAAAGGGTCTTCATTTGCTCACCGAACCTCTCCAATCCTATCACTGCTGCGTTTATGCCCCTGTACACATGCTTGATTCTCTTTCGGAGACATAGCAATCCATAGGTTTTAAGATACTTACTAGTCAGGTACATTCTTAGGCGTTTAATATGCGGTGTTGAGTCCATTTCGTTGAGCAAGGAGTAGCTCTTGTCTATTCCATATTTGACTTAAGGAACTTTATCTGTGCTCATTTCAATCTCTGGTCTTATGCAGCACCCAAACTCACCTTTACCCTTAAGCAAGCATAAGTTGGTTTTCTAAATTTGAGTCCCTGTTCTGTTCTGTAATTCAGTTCCTGTGTAGCCAAGTTTACATTCCGTGTATTACTGATATCTTATGATGTTTCTTTTTCTGTGTGACTTATTTCAGTTAGAATCATCATACCTGAATCCACTCATTGTGCTGCTACGGGCCTGATGACACAGATTTCATTGCTGAGTGATATTGCTTTGTAAGTAAATACCACAACTTCTTTATCCATTTTTCACTTTCTGCGATGTTGAACTTGTACTGTAAACGAGGTTCTTGTAAACAGAGCCGTTCGAAAGTTTGGGGTGGCTGTGTCTTTTTGGTTTTAATTTCCCTAAGCTATAGGACCATAAGTGGAAGTGCCCTAGGTTCTGTTGCTTTGTTTTTTAGATGTTTCAGGAAACACCATACACTTCTCCCGAGTGGTTGTTGGCAATTTACATCCCGCCCATCAGCATAACAAGGCTCCCAGTTCTCCATGTCCTGTCCTGCCTTTCTGGATTTTGCACCTTTTTCAGATGGCCCTTTTGACCGGGGGGAAGTGAGACTTCATTGTAGTGCAGATTTCCTTTGCAAGCTTGCTTGGTTGGCCAAAAAGGGCGTATGCGTTTTTTCCTGAATATATTCAGGAAAAAACGCATACGCCCTTTTTGGCCAAGTGCATCATTGTGGACGTTCTGCCTCTTTTCCTATGCTTTCAATGCAATTCCAGTCTACCTCCTGAAATCGGTTTCCTGCAATTCTGCCCCGCTTTCAAGTCCTCTTGGCAGCCTTACTTCAGTCTATTTTTGGACGATAGCTGTCATTTATAACTCTGCAGGTTTGTGAATTACAGTGCCCCTGAGCTCCTTTCTTCAACTCGCTTTCTTGTGACCTGGCCGCAACACCGCAGGATGGCTTCAGGCCCTAATCTGGTTCCGGGACGGCACGCTGAGCCTTTGGTTATTTCCTCTTCCTGGTGGGAAATGAGAGTTAAATTTGCCCGTCCAGACACCTCCAGCTAGCCTCTCATTGGTTCTCGCTATTCCTGTTCATCTTCCGCAGAAATTGCAAACTGGGCCAAACAGGAGGTTAAAGGGACTGACTCTCCAAGTCGGGAGAGTGTTAGTAAAGCGTCTGGAATGTTGCACCCGAGTACCAGGGTACGAAAACTGAGACATATTTGAACACGTCTCCCGTTCACATGGTTGATCATACTCTGGGTTCCACATGCATGTTTTAGCTGAAGGAAGAATACCTTAAACCTGGAGAGTTGAGACCCGTGGAATGGGTACCATGCAATATGACTTCAAAGGGTCTTCATTTGCTCACTGAACCTCTCCAATCCTATCACTGCTGCGTTTATTCCCCTGTACACACGCTTGATTCTCTTTTGGAGACATAGCAATCCATAGGTTTTAAGATACTTACTAGTCAGGTACATTCTTAGGGGTTTAATATGGGGTTTTGAGTCCATTTCGTTGAGCAAGGAGTAGCTCTTGTCTATTCCATATTTGGCTTAAGGAACTTTATCTGTGCTCATTTCAATCTCTGGTTTTATGCAGCACCCCAACTCACCTTTCGCCTTAATCAAGCATAAGTTGGTTTTCTAAATTTGAGACCCTGTTCTGTTCTGGAATGCAGTCCTGTGTAGCCAAGTTTTCATTCCGTGTATTAGTGATATCTTATGATGTTTCTTTTTCTGTGTGACTTATTTCAGTTAGAATCATCGTACCTGAATCCACTCATTATGCTGCTACGGGCCTGATGACATAGATTTCATTGCTGAGTGATACTGCATTGTACCTAAGTACCACAAGTTCTTTATCCATTTTTCACTTTCTGCGATGTTGAACTTGTACTGTAAACGAGGTTCTTGTAAACAGAGGCGTCCCAAACTTTGGGGTGGCTGTGTCTTTTTGATTTTAATTTCCCTAAGTTATAGGACCATAAGTGGAAGTGCCCTAGGCTCTGTTGCTTTGTTTTTTAGATGTTTCAGGAAACACCATACACTTCTCCCGAGTGTCTGTTGACAATTTACATCCCGCCCATCAGCATAACAAGGCTCCCAGTTCTGCATGGCCTGTCCTGCCTTTCTGGATTTTACACTTTTTTCAGATGGCCCTTTTGACCGGGGGGAAGTGAGACTTCATTGTAGTGCAGATTTCCTTTGCAAGCTTGCTTGGTTGGCCAAAAAGGGCGTATGCGTTTTTTCCTGAATATATTCAGGAAAAAACGCATACGCCCTTTTTGGCCAAGTGCATCATTGTGGACGTTCTGCCTCTTTTCCTATGCTTTCAATGCAATTCCAGTCTACCTCCTGAAATTGGTTTCCTGCAATTCTGCCCCGCTTTCAAGTCCTCTTGGCAGCCTTACTTCAGTCTATTTTTGGACGATAGCTGTCATTTATAACTCTGCAGGTTTGTGAATTACAGTGCCCCTGAGCTCCTTTCTTCAACTCGCTTTCTTTTGAGCTGGCCGCAACACCGCAGGATGGCTTCAGGCCCTAATCTGGTTCCGGTACGGCACGCTGAGCCTTTGGTTATTTCCTCTTCCTGGTGGGAAATGAGAGTTAAATTTGCCCGTCCAGACACCTCCAGCTAGCCTCTCATTGGTTCTCGCTATTCCTGTTCATCTTCCGCAGAAATTGCAAACTGGGCCAAACAGGAGGTTAAAGGGACTGACTCTCCAAGTCGGGAGAGTGTTAGTAAAGCGTCTGGAATGTTGCACCCGAGTACCAGGGTACGAAAACTGAGACATATTTGAACACGTCTCCCGTTCACATGGTTGATCATACTCTGGGTTCCACATGCATGTTTTAGCTGAAGGAAGAATACCTTAAACCTGGAGAGTTGAGACCCGTGGAATGGGTACCATGCAATATGACTTCAAAGGGTCTTCATTTGCTCACTGAACCTCTCCAATCCTATCACTGCTGCGTTTATTCCCCTGTACACACGCTTGATTCTCTTTTGGAGACATAGCAATCCATAGGTTTTAAGATACTTACTAGTCAGGTACATTCTTAGGGGTTTAATATGGGGTTTTGAGTCCATTTCGTTGAGCAAGGAGTAGCTCTTGTCTATTCCATATTTGGCTTAAGGAACTTTATCTGTGCTCATTTCAATCTCTGGTTTTATGCAGCACCCCAACTCACCTTTCGCCTTAATCAAGCATAAGTTGGTTTTCTAAATTTGAGACCCTGTTCTGTTCTGGAATGCAGTCCTGTGTAGCCAAGTTTTCATTCCGTGTATTAGTGATATCTTATGATGTTTCTTTTTCTGTGTGACTTATTTCAGTTAGAATCATCGTACCTGAATCCACTCATTATGCTGCTACGGGCCTGATGACATAGATTTCATTGCTGAGTGATACTGCATTGTACCTAAGTACCACAAGTTCTTTATCCATTTTTCACTTTCTGCGATGTTGAACTTGTACTGTAAACGAGGTTCTTGTAAACAGAGGCGTCCCAAACTTTGGGGTTGCTGTGTCTTTTTGATTTTAATTTCCCTAAGTTATAGGACCATAAGTGGAAGTGCCCTAGGCTCTGTTGCTTTGTTTTTTAGATGTTTCAGGAAACACCATACACTTCTCCCGAGTGTCTGTTGACAATTTACATCCCGCCCATCAGCATAACAAGGCTCCCAGTTCTGCATGGCCTGTCCTGCCTTTCTGGATTTTACACTTTTTTCAGATGGCCCTTTTGACCGGGGGGAAGTGAGACTTCATTGTAGTGCAGATTTCCTTTGCAAGCTTGCTTGGTTGGCCAAAAAGGGCGTATGCGTTTTTTCCTGAATATATTCAGGAAAAAACGCATACGCCCTTTTTGGCCAAGTGCATCATTGTGGACGTTCTGCCTCTTTTCCTATGCTTTCAATGCAATTCCAGTCTACCTCCTGAAATTGGTTTCCTGCAATTCTGCCCCGCTTTCAAGTCCTCTTGGCAGCCTTACTTCAGTCTATTTTTGGACGATAGCTGTCATTTATAACTCTGCAGGTTTGTGAATTACAGTGCCCCTGAGCTCCTTTCTTCAACTCGCTTTCTTTTGAGCTGGCCGCAGCACCGCAGGATGGCTTCAGGCCCTAATCTGGTTCCGGTACGGCACGCTGAGCCTTTGGTTATTTCCTCTTCCTGGTGGGAAATGAGAGTTAAATTTGCCCGTCCAGACACCTCCAGCTAGCCTCTCATTGGTTCTCGCTATTCCTGTTCATCTTCCGCAGAAATTGCAAACTGGGCCAAACAGGAGGTTAAAGGGACTGACTCTCCAAGTCAGGAGAGTGTTAGTAAAGCGTCTGGAATGTTGCACCCGAGTACCAGGGTACGAAAACTGACATATTTGAACACGTCTCCCGATCACATGGTTGATCATACTCTAGGTTCCACATGCATGTTTTAGCTGAAGGAAGAATACCTTAAACCTGGGTAGTTGAAACCTGTGGAATGGGTACCATGCAATATGACTTCAAAGGGTCTTCATTTGCTCACCGAACCTCTCCAATCCTATCACTGCTGCGTTTATGCCCCTGTACACATGCTTGATTCTCTTTCGGAGACATAGCAATCCATAGGTTTTAAGATACTTACTAGTCAGGTACATTCTTAGGCGTTTAATATGCGGTGTTGAGTCCATTTCGTTGAGCAAGGAGTAGCTCTTGTCTATTCCATATTTGACTTAAGGAACTTTATCTGTGCTCATTTCAATCTCTGGTCTTATGCAGCACCCAAACTCACCTTTACCCTTAAGCAAGCATAAGTTGGTTTTCTAAATTTGAGTCCCTGTTCTGTTCTGTAATTCAGTTCCTGTGTAGCCAAGTTTACATTCCGTGTATTACTGATATCTTATGATGTTTCTTTTTCTGTGTGACTTATTTCAGTTAGAATCATCATACCTGAATCCACTCATTGTGCTGCTACGGGCCTGATGACACAGATTTCATTGCTGAGTGATATTGCTTTGTAAGTAAATACCACAACTTCTTTATCCATTTTTCACTTTCTGCGATGTTGAACTTGTACTGTAAACGAGGTTCTTGTAAACAGAGCCGTTCGAAAGTTTGGGGTGGCTGTGTCTTTTTGGTTTTAATTTCCCTAAGCTATAGGACCATAAGTGGAAGTGCCCTAGGTTCTGTTGCTTTGTTTTTTAGATGTTTCAGGAAACACCATACACTTCTCCCGAGTGGTTGTTGGCAATTTACATCCCGCCCATCAGCATAACAAGGCTCCCAGTTCTCCATGTCCTGTCCTGCCTTTCTGGATTTTGCACCTTTTTCAGATGGCCCTTTTGACCGGGGGGAAGTGAGACTTCATTGTAGTGCAGATTTCCTTTGCAAGCTTGCTTGGTTGGCCAAAAAGGGCGTATGCGTTTTTTCCTGAATATATTCAGGAAAAAACGCATACGCCCTTTTTGGCCAAGTGCATCATTGTGGACGTTCTGCCTCTTTTCCTATGCTTTCAATGCAATTCCAGTCTACCTCCTGAAATCGGTTTCCTGCAATTCTGCCCCGCTTTCAAGTCCTCTTGGCAGCCTTACTTCAGTCTATTTTTGGACGATAGCTGTCATTTATAACTCTGCAGGTTTGTGAATTACAGTGCCCCTGAGCTCCTTTCTTCAACTCGCTTTCTTGTGACCTGGCCGCAACACCGCAGGATGGCTTCAGGCCCTAATCTGGTTCCGGGACGGCACGCTGAGCCTTTGGTTATTTCCTCTTCCTGGTGGGAAATGAGAGTTAAATTTGCCCGTCCAGACACCTCCAGCTAGTCTCTCATTGGTTCTCGCTATTCCTGTTCATCTTCCGCAGAAATTGCAAACTGGGCCAAACAGGAGGTTAAAGGCGCTGACTCTCCAAGTGGGGAGACTGTTAGTAAAGCGTCTGGAATGTTGCACCCGAGTACCAGGGGAGGAAAACTGAGACATATTTGAACACGTCTCCCGTTCACATGGTTGATCATACTTGGGTTCCACATGCATGTTTTAGCTGAAGGAAGAATACCTTAAACCTGGAGAGTTAAGACCCGTGTAATGGGTACCATGCAATATGACTTCAAAGGGTCTTCATTTGCTCACCGAACCTCTCCAATCCTATCACTGCTGCGTTTATGCCCCTGTACACATGCTTGATTCTCTTTCGGAGACATAGCAATCCATAGGTTTTAAGATACTTACTAGTCAGGTACATTCTTAGGCGTTTAATATGCGGTGTTGAGTCCATTTCGTTGAGCAAGGAGTAGCTCTTGTCTATTCCATATTTGACTTAAGGAACTTTATCTGTGCTCATTTCAATCTCTGGTCTTATGCAGCACCCAAACTCACCTTTACCCTTAAGCAAGCATAAGTTGGTTTTCTAAATTTGAGTCCCTGTTCTGTTCTGTAATTCAGTTCCTGTGTAGCCAAGTTTACATTCCGTGTATTACTGATATCTTATGATGTTTCTTTTTCTGTGTGACTTATTTCAGTTAGAATCATCATACCTGAATCCACTCATTGTGCTGCTACGGGCCTGATGACACAGATTTCATTGCTGAGTGATATTGCTTTGTAAGTAAATACCACAACTTCTTTATCCATTTTTCACTTTCTGCGATGTTGAACTTGTACTGTAAACGAGGTTCTTGTAAACAGAGCCGTTCGAAAGTTTGGGGTGGCTGTGTCTTTTTGGTTTTAATTTCCCTAAGCTATAGGACCATAAGTGGAAGTGCCCTAGGTTCTGTTGCTTTGTTTTTTAGATGTTTCAGGAAACACCATACACTTCTCCCGAGTGGTTGTTGGCAATTTACATCCCGCCCATCAGCATAACAAGGCTCCCAGTTCTCCATGTCCTGTCCTGCCTTTCTGGATTTTGCACCTTTTTCAGATGGCCCTTTTGACCGGGGGGAAGTGAGACTTCATTGCAGTGCAGATTTCCTTTGCAAGCTTGCTTGGTTGGCCAAATATATTTTCCTGAATATATTCAGGAAAAAACGCATACGCCCTTTTTGGCCAAGTGCATCATTGTGGACGTTCTGCCTCTTTTCCTATGCTTTCAATGCAATTCCAGTCTACCTCCTGAAATCGGTTTCCTGCAATTCTGCCCCGCTTTCAAGTCCTCTTGGCAGCCTTACTTCAGTCTATTTTTGGACGATAGCTGTCATTTATAACTCTGCAGGTTTGTGAATTACAGTGCCCCTGAGCTCCTTTCTTCAACTCGCTTTCTTGTGACCTGGCCGCAACACCGCAGGATGGCTTCAGGCCCTAATCTGGTTCCGGGACGGCACGCTGAGCCTTTGGTTATTTCCTCTTCCTGGTGGGAAATGAGAGTTAAATTTGCCCGTCCAGACACCTCCAGCTAGCCTCTCATTGGTTCTCGCTATTCCTGTTCATCTTCCGCAGAAATTGCAAACTGGGCCAAACAGGAGGTTAAAGGGACTGACTCTCCAAGTCGGGAGAGTGTTAGTAAAGCATCTGGAATGTTGCACCCGAGTACCAGGGTACGAAAACTGAGACATATTTGAACACGTCTCCCGTTCACATGGTTGATCATACTCTGGGTTCCACATGCATGTTTTAGCTGAAGGAAGAATACCTTAAACCTGGAGAGTTGAGACCCGTGGAATGGGTACCATGCAATATGACTTCAAAGGGTCTTCATTTGCTCACTGAACCTCTCCAATCCTATCACTGCTGCGTTTATTCCCCTGTACACACGCTTGATTCTCTTTTGGAGACATAGCAATCCATAGGTTTTAAGATACTTACTAGTCAGGTACATTCTTAGGGGTTTAATATGGGGTTTTGAGTCCATTTCGTTGAGCAAGGAGTAGCTCTTGTCTATTCCATATTTGGCTTAAGGAACTTTATCTGTGCTCATTTCAATCTCTGGTTTTATGCAGCACCCCAACTCACCTTTCGCCTTAATCAAGCATAAGTTGGTTTTCTAAATTTGAGACCCTGTTCTGTTCTGGAATGCAGTCCTGTGTAGCCAAGTTTTCATTCCGTGTATTAGTGATATCTTATGATGTTTCTTTTTCTGTGTGACTTATTTCAGTTAGAATCATCGTACCTGAATCCACTCATTATGCTGCTACGGGCCTGATGACATAGATTTCATTGCTGAGTGATACTGCATTGTACCTAAGTACCACAAGTTCTTTATCCATTTTTCACTTTCTGCGATGTTGAACTTGTACTGTAAACGAGGTTCTTGTAAACAGAGGCGTCCCAAACTTTGGGGTGGCTGTGTCTTTTTGATTTTAATTTCCCTAAGTTATAGGACCATAAGTGGAAGTGCCCTAGGCTCTGTTGCTTTGTTTTTTAGATGTTTCAGGAAACACCATACACTTCTCCCGAGTGTCTGTTGACAATTTACATCCCGCCCATCAGCATAACAAGGCTCCCAGTTCTGCATGGCCTGTCCTGCCTTTCTGGATTTTACACTTTTTTCAGATGGCCCTTTTGACCGGGGGGAAGTGAGACTTCATTGTAGTGCAGATTTCCTTTGCAAGCTTGCTTGGTTGGCCAAAAAGGGCGTATGCGTTTTTTCCTGAATATATTCAGGAAAAAACGCATACGCCCTTTTTGGCCAAGTGCATCATTGTGGACGTTCTGCCTCTTTTCCTATGCTTTCAATGCAATTCCAGTCTACCTCCTGAAATTGGTTTCCTGCAATTCTGCCCCGCTTTCAAGTCCTCTTGGCAGCCTTACTTCAGTCTATTTTTGGACGATAGCTGTCATTTATAACTCTGCAGGTTTGTGAATTACAGTGCCCCTGAGCTCCTTTCTTCAACTCGCTTTCTTTTGAGCTGGCCGCAACACCGCAGGATGGCTTCAGGCCCTAATCTGGTTCCGGTACGGCACGCTGAGCCGTTGGTTATTTCCTCTTCCTGGTGGGAAATGAGAGTTAAATTTGCCCGTCCAGACACCTCCAGCTAGCCTCTCATTGGTTCTCGCTATTCCTGTTCATCTTCCGCAGAAATTGCAAACTGGGCCAAACAGGAGGTTAAAGGGACTGACTCTCCAAGTCAGGAGAGTGTTAGTAAAGCGTCTGGAATGTTGCACCCGAGTACCAGGGTACGAAAACTGACATATTTGAACACGTCTCCCGATCACATGGTTGATCATACTCTAGGTTCCACATGCATGTTTTAGCTGAAGGAAGAATACCTTAAACCTGGGTAGTTGAAACCTGTGGAATGGGTACCATGCAATATGACTTCAAAGGGTCTTCATTTGCTCACCGAACCTCTCCAATCCTATCACTGCTGCGTTTATGCCCCTGTACACATGCTTGATTCTCTTTCGGAGACATAGCAATCCATAGGTTTTAAGATACTTACTAGTCAGGTACATTCTTAGGCGTTTAATATGCGGTGTTGAGTCCATTTCGTTGAGCAAGGAGTAGCTCTTGTCTATTCCATATTTGACTTAAGGAACTTTATCTGTGCTCATTTCAATCTCTGGTCTTATGCAGCACCCAAACTCACCTTTACCCTTAAGCAAGCATAAGTTGGTTTTCTAAATTTGAGTCCCTGTTCTGTTCTGTAATTCAGTTCCTGTGTAGCCAAGTTTACATTCCGTGTATTACTGATATCTTATGATGTTTCTTTTTCTGTGTGACTTATTTCAGTTAGAATCATCATACCTGAATCCACTCATTGTGCTGCTACGGGCCTGATGACACAGATTTCATTGCTGAGTGATATTGCTTTGTAAGTAAATACCACAACTTCTTTATCCATTTTTCACTTTCTGCGATGTTGAACTTGTACTGTAAACGAGGTTCTTGTAAACAGAGCCGTTCGAAAGTTTGGGGTGGCTGTGTCTTTTTGGTTTTAATTTCCCTAAGCTATAGGACCATAAGTGGAAGTGCCCTAGGTTCTGTTGCTTTGTTTTTTAGATGTTTCAGGAAACACCATACACTTCTCCCGAGTGGTTGTTGGCAATTTACATCCCGCCCATCAGCATAACAAGGCTCCCAGTTCTCCATGTCCTGTCCTGCCTTTCTGGATTTTGCACCTTTTTCAGATGGCCCTTTTGACCGGGGGGAAGTGAGACTTCATTGTAGTGCAGATTTCCTTTGCAAGCTTGCTTGGTTGGCCAAAAAGGGCGTATGCGTTTTTTCCTGAATATATTCAGGAAAAAACGCATACGCCCTTTTTGGCCAAGTGCATCATTGTGGACGTTCTGCCTCTTTTCCTATGCTTTCAATGCAATTCCAGTCTACCTCCTGAAATCGGTTTCCTGCAATTCTGCCCCGCTTTCAAGTCCTCTTGGCAGCCTTACTTCAGTCTATTTTTGGACGATAGCTGTCATTTATAACTCTGCAGGTTTGTGAATTACAGTGCCCCTGAGCTCCTTTCTTCAACTCGCTTTCTTGTGACCTGGCCGCAACACCGCAGGATGGCTTCAGGCCCTAATCTGGTTCCGGGACGGCACGCTGAGCCTTTGGTTATTTCCTCTTCCTGGTGGGAAATGAGAGTTAAATTTGCCCGTCCAGACACCTCCAGCTAGGCTCTCATTGGTTCTCGCTATTCCTGTTCATCTTCCGCAGAAATTGCAAACTGGGCCAAACAGGAGGTTAAAGGCGCTGACTCTCCAAGTGGGGAGACTGTTAGTAAAGCGTCTGGAATGTTGCACCCGAGTACCAGGGGAGGAAAACTGAGACATATTTGAACACGTCTCCCGTTCACATGGTTGATCATACTTGGGTTCCACATGCATGTTTTAGCTGAAGGAAGAATACCTTAAACCTGGAGAGTTAAGACCCGTGTAATGGGTACCATGCAATATGACTTCAAAGGGTCTTCATTTGCTCACCGAACCTCTCCAATCCTATCACTGCTGCGTTTATGCCCCTGTACACATGCTTGATTCTCTTTCGGAGACATAGCAATCCATAGGTTTTAAGATACTTACTAGTCAGGTACATTTTTAGGCATTTAATATGCGGTGTTGAGTCCATTTCGTTGAGCAAGGTGTAGTTCTTGTCTATTCCATATTTAGCCTAAGGAACTTAACTGTGCTAATTTCAATCTCTGGTTTTATGCAGCACCCCAACTCACCTTTCCCCTTAAGCAAGCATAAGTTGGTTTTCTAAATTTGAGACACTGTTCTGTTCTGTAATTCAGTTCCTGTGTAGCCAAGTTTACATTCCGTGTATTACTGATATCTTATGATGTTTCTTTTTCTGTGTGACTTATTTCAGTTAGAATCATCGTACCTGAATCCACTCATTATGCTGCTACGGGCATGATGACATAGATTTCATTGCTGAGTGATACTGCATTGTACGTAAGTACCACAAGTTCTTTATCCATTTTTCACTTTCTGTGATATTGAACTTGTATGGTAAACGAGGTTCTTGTAAACGGAGGCGTCCCAAACTTTGGGGTGGCTGTGTCTTTTTGATTTTAATTTCCCTAAGCTATAGGACCATAAGTGGAAGTGCCCTAGGCTCTGTTGCTTTGTTTTTTAGATGTTTCAGGAAACACCATACACTTCTCCCGAGTGGTTGTTGGCAATTTACATCCCGCCCATCAGCATAACAAGGCTCCCAGTTCTCCATGGCCTGTCCTGCCTTTCTGGATTTTACACTTTTTTCAGATGGCCCTTTTGACCGGGGGGAAGTGAGACTTCATTGTAGTGCACATTTCCTTTGCAAGCTTGCTTGGTTGGCCAAAAAGGGCATATGCGTTTTTTCCTGAATATATTCAGGAAAAAACGCATACGCCCTTTTTGGCCAAGTGCATCATTGTGGACGTTCTGCCTCTTTTCCTATGCTTTCAATGCAATTCCAGTCTACCTCCTGAAATCGGTTTCCTGCAATTCTGCCCCGCTTTCAAGTCCTCTTGGCAGCCTTACTTCAGTCTATTTTTGGACGATAGCTGTCATTTATAACTCTGCAGGTTTGTGAATTACAGTGCCCCTGGGCTCCTTTCTTCAACTCGCTTTCTTTTGAGCTGGCCGCAACACCGCAGGATGGCTTCTGGCCCTAATCTGGTTCCGGTACGGCACGCTGAGCCTTTGGTTATTTCCTCTTCCTGGTGGGAAATGAGAGTTAAATTTGCCCGTCCAGACACCTCCAGCTAGCCTCTCATTGGTTCTCGCTATTCCTGTTCATCTTCCGCAGAAATTGCAAACTGGGCCAAACAGGAGGTTAAAGGGACTGACTCTCCAAGTCGGGAGAGTGTTAGTAAAGCGTCTGGAATGTTGCACCCGAGTACCAGGGGAGGAAAACTGAGACATATTTGAACACGTCTCCCGTTCACATGGTTGATCATACTCTGGGTTCCACATGCATGTTTTAGCTGAAGGAAGAATACCTTAAACCTGGAGAGTTGAGACCCGTGGAATGGGTACCATGCAATATGACTTCAAAGGGTCTTCATTTGCTCACTGAACCTCTCCAATCCTATCACTGCTGCGTTTATTCCCCTGTACACACGCTTGATTCTCTTTTGGAGACATAGCAATCCATAGGTTTTAAGATACTTACTAGTCAGGTACATTCTTAGGGGTTTAATATGGGGTTTTGAGTCCATTTCGTTGAGCAAGGAGTAGCTCTTGTCTATTCCATATTTGGCTTAAGGAACTTTATCTGTGCTCATTTCAATCTCTGGTTTTATGCAGCACCCCAACTCACCTTTCGCCTTAAGCAAGCATAAGTTGGTTTTCTAAATTTGAGACCCTGTTCTGTTCTGGAATGCAGTCCTGTGTAGCCAAGTTTTCATTCCGTGTATTAGTGATATCTTATGATGTTTCTTTTTCTGTGTGACTTATTTCAGTTAGAATGATCGTACCTGAATCCACTCATTATGCTGCTACGGGCCTGATGACATAGATTTCATTGCTGAGTGATACTGCATTGTACCTAAGTACCACAAGTTCTTTATCCATTTTTCACTTTCTGCGATGTTGAACTTGTACTGTAAACGAGGTTCTTGTAAACAGAGGCGTCCCAAACTTTGGGGTGGCTGTGTCTTTTTGATTTTAATTTCCCTAAGTTATAGGACCATAAGTGGAAGTGCCCTAGGCTCTGTTGCTTTGTTTTTTAGATGTTTCAGGAAACACCATACACTTCTCCCGAGTGTCTGTTGACAATTTACATCCCGCCCATCAGCATAACAAGGCTCCCAGTTCTGCATGGCCTGTCCTGCCTTTCTGGATTTTACACTTTTTTCAGATGGCCCTTTTGACCGGGGGGAAGTGAGACTTCATTGTAGTGCAGATTTCCTTTGCAAGCTTGCTTGGTTGGCCAAAAAGGGCGTATGCGTTTTTTCCTGAATATATTCAGGAAAAAACGCATACGCCCTTTTTGGCCAAGTGCATCATTGTGGACGTTCTGCCTCTTTTCCTATGCTTTCAATGCAATTCCAGTCTACCTCCTGAAATCGGTTTCCTGCAATTCTGCCCCGCTTTCAAGTCCTCTTGGCAGCCTTACTTCAGTCTATTTTTGGACGATAGCTGTCATTTATAACTCTGCAGGTTTGTGAATTACAGTGCCCCTGAGCTCCTTTCTTCAACTCGCTTTCTTGTGACCTGGCCGCAACACCGCAGGATGGCTTCAGGCCCTAATCTGGTTCCGGGACGGCACGCTGAGCCTTTGGTTATTTCCTCTTCCTGGTGGGAAATGAGAGTTAAATTTGCCCGTCCAGACACCTCCAGCTAGTCTCTCATTGGTTCTCGCTATTCCTGTTCATCTTCCGCAGAAATTGCAAACTGGGCCAAACAGGAGGTTAAAGGCGCTGACTCTCCAAGTGGGGAGACTGTTAGTAAAGCGTCTGGAATGTTGCACCCGAGTACCAGGGGAGGAAAACTGAGACATATTTGAACACGTCTCCCGTTCACATGGTTGATCATACTTGGGTTCCACATGCATGTTTTAGCTGAAGGAAGAATACCTTAAACCTGGAGAGTTAAGACCCGTGTAATGGGTACCATGCAATATGACTTCAAAGGGTCTTCATTTGCTCACCGAACCTCTCCAATCCTATCACTGCTGCGTTTATGCCCCTGTACACATGCTTGATTCTCTTTCGGAGACATAGCAATCCATAGGTTTTAAGATACTTACTAGTCAGGTACATTTTTAGGCATTTAATATGCGGTGTTGAGTCCATTTCGTTGAGCAAGGTGTAGTTCTTGTCTATTCCATATTTAGCCTAAGGAACTTAACTGTGCTAATTTCAATCTCTGGTTTTATGCAGCACCCCAACTCACCTTTCCCCTTAAGCAAGCATAAGTTGGTTTTCTAAATTTGAGACACTGTTCTGTTCTGTAATTCAGTTCCTGTGTAGCCAAGTTTACATTCCGTGTATTACTGATATCTTATGATGTTTCTTTTTCTGTGTGACTTATTTCAGTTAGAATCATCGTACCTGAATCCACTCATTATGCTGCTACGGGCATGATGACATAGATTTCATTGCTGAGTGATACTGCATTGTACGTAAGTACCACAAGTTCTTTATCCATTTTTCACTTTCTGTGATATTGAACTTGTATGGTAAACGAGGTTCTTGTAAACGGAGGCGTCCCAAACTTTGGGGTGGCTGTGTCTTTTTGATTTTAATTTCCCTAAGCTATAGGACCATAAGTGGAAGTGCCCTAGGCTCTGTTGCTTTGTTTTTTAGATGTTTCAGGAAACACCATACACTTCTCCCGAGTGGTTGTTGGCAATTTACATCCCGCCCATCAGCATAACAAGGCTCCCAGTTCTCCATGGCCTGTCCTGCCTTTCTGGATTTTACACTTTTTTCAGATGGCCCTTTTGACCGGGGGGAAGTGAGACTTCATTGTAGTGCACATTTCCTTTGCAAGCTTGCTTGGTTGGCCAAAAAGGGCATATGCGTTTTTTCCTGAATATATTCAGGAAAAAACTCATACGCCCTTTTTGGCCAAGTGCATCATTGTGGACGTTCTGCCTCTTTTCCTATGCTTTCAATGCAATTCCAGTCTACCTCCTGAAATCGGTTTCCTGCAATTCTGCCCCGCTTTCAAGTCCTCTTGGCAGCCTTACTTCAGTCTATTTTTGGACGATAGCTGTCATTTATAACTCTGCAGGTTTGTGAATTACAGTGCCCCTGGGCTCCTTTCTTCAACTCGCTTTCTTTTGAGCTGGCCGCAACACCGCAGGATGGCTTCTGGCCCTAATCTGGTTCCGGTACGGCACGCTGAGCCTTTGGTTATTTCCTCTTCCTGGTGGGAAATGAGAGTTAAATTTGCCCGTCCAGACACCTCCAGCTAGCCTCTCATTGGTTCTCGCTATTCCTGTTCATCTTCCACAGAAATTGCAAACTGGGCCAAACGGGAGGTTAAAGGGACTGACTCTCCAAGTCGGGAGAGTGTTAGTAAAGCGTCTGGAATGTTGCACCCGAGTACCAGGGGAGGAAAACTGAGACATCTTTTAACACGTCTCCCGTTCCCATGGTTGATCATACTCTGGGTTCCACATGCATGTTTTAGCTGAAGGAAGAATACCTTAAACCTGGAGAGTTGAGACCCGTGGAATGGGTACCATGCAATATGACTTCAAAGGGTCTTCATTTGCTCACTGAACCTCTCCAATCCTATCACTGCTGCGTTTATTCCCCTGTACACACGCTTGATTCTCTTTTGGAGACATAGCAATCCATAGGTTTTAAGATACTTACTAGTCAGGTACATTCTTAGGGGTTTAATATGGGGTTTTGAGTCCATTTCGTTGAGCAAGGAGTAGCTCTTGTCTATTCCATATTTGGCTTAAGGAACTTTATCTGTGCTCATTTCAATCTCTGGTTTTATGCAGCACCCCAACTCACCTTTCGCCTTAAGCAAGCATAAGTTGGTTTTCTAAATTTGAGACCCTGTTCTGTTCTGGAATGCAGTCCTGTGTAGCCAAGTTTTCATTCCGTGTATTAGTGATATCTTATGATGTTTCTTTTTCTGTGTGACTTATTTCAGTTAGAATGATCGTATCTGAATCCACTCATTATGCTGCTACGGGCCTGATGACATAGATTTCATTGCTGAGTGATACTGCATTGTACCTAAGTACCACAAGTTCTTTATCCATTTTTCACTTTCTGCGATGTTGAACTTGTACTGTAAACGAGGTTCTTGTAAACAGAGGCGTCCCAAACTTTGGGGTGGCTGTGTCTTTTTGATTTTAATTTCCCTAAGTTATAGGACCATAAGTGGAAGTGCCCTAGGCTCTGTTGCTTTGTTTTTTAGATGTTTCAGGAAACACCATACACTTCTCCCGAGTGTCTGTTGACAATTTACATCCCGCCCATCAGCATAACAAGGCTCCCAGTTCTGCATGGCCTGTCCTGCCTTTCTGGATTTTACACTTTTTTCAGATGGCCCTTTTGACCGGGGGGAAGTGAGACTTCATTGTAGTGCAGATTTCCTTTGCAAGCTTGCTTGGTTGGCCAAAAAGGGCGTATGCGTTTTTTCCTGAATATATTCAGGAAAAAACGCATACGCCCTTTTTGGCCAAGTGCATCATTGTGGACGTTGTGCCTCTTTTCCTATGCTTTCAATGCAATTCCAGTCTACATCCTGAAATCGGTTTCCTGCAATTCTGCCCCGCTTTCAAGTCCTCTTGGCAGCCTTACTTCAGTCTATTTTTGGACGATAGCTGTCATTTATAACTCTGCAGGTTTGTGAATTACAGTGCCCCTGAGCTCCTTTCTTCAACTCGCTTTCTTTTGAGCTGGCCGCAACACCGCAGGATGGCTTCAGGCCCTAATCTGGTTCCGGTACGGCACGCTGAGCCTTTGGTTATTTCCTCTTCCTGGTGGGAAATGAGAGTAAAATTTGCCCGTCCAGACACCTCCAGCTAGCCTCTCATTGGTTCTCGCTATTCCTGTTCATCTTCCGCAGAAATTGCAAACTGGGCCAAACAGGAGGTTAAAGGGACTGACTCTCCAAGTCGGGAGAGTGTTAGTAAAGCGTCTGGAATGTTGCACCCGAGTACCAGGGTACGAAAACTGACATATTTGAACACGTCTCCCGATCACATGGTTGATCATACTCTAGGTTCCACATGCATGTTTTAGCTGAAGGAAGAATACCTTAAACCTGGGTAGTTGAAACCTGTGGAATGGGTACCATGCAATATGACTTCAAAGGGTCTTCATTTGCTCACCGAACCTCTCCAATCCTATCACTGCTGCGTTTATGCCCCTGTACACATGCTTGATTCTCTTTCGGAGACATAGCAATCCATAGGTTTTAAGATACTTACTAGTCAGGTACATTCTTAGGCGTTTAATATGCGGTGTTGAGTCCATTTCATTGAGCAAGGAGTAGCTCTTGTCTATTCCATATTTGGCTTAAGGAACTTTATCTGTGCTCATTTCAATCTCTGGTCTTATGCAGCACCCAAACTCACCTTTACCCTTAAGCAAGCATAAGTTGGTTTTCTAAATTTGAGTCCCTGTTCTGTTCTGTAATTCAGTTCCTGTGTAGCCAAGTTTACATTCCGTGTATTACTGATATCTTATGATGTTTCTTTTTCTGTGTGACTTACTTCAGTTAGAATCATCATACCTGAATCCACTCATTGTGCTGCTACGGGCCTGATGACACAGATTTCATTGCTGAGTGATATTGCTTTGTAAGTAAATACCACAACTTCTTTATCCATTTTTCACTTTCTGCGATGTTGAACTTGTACTGTAAACGAGGTTCTTGTAAACAGAGCCGTTCGAAAGTTTGGGGTGGCTGTGTCTTTTTGGTTTTAATTTCCCTAAGCTATAGGACCATAAGTGGAAGTGCCCTAGGTTCTGTTGCTTTGTTTTTTAGATGTTTCAGGAAACACCATACACTTCTCCCGAGTGGTTGTTGGCAATTTACATCCCGCCCATCAGCATAATAAGGCTCCCAGTTCTCCATGTCCTGTCCTGCCTTTCTGGATTTTGCACTTTTTTCAGATGGCCCTTTTGACCGGGGGGAAGTGAGACTTCATTGTAGTGCAGATTTCCTTTGCAAGCTTGCTTGGTTGGCCAAAAAGGGCGTATGCGTTTTTTCCTGAATATATTCAGGAAAAAACGCATACGCCCTTTTTGGCCAAGTGCATCATTGTGGACGTTCTGCCTCTTTTCCTATGCTTTCAATGCAATTCCAGTCTACCTCCTGAAATCGGTTTCCTGCAATTCTGCCCCTCTTTCAAGTCCTCTTGGCAGCCTTACTTCAGTCTATTTTTGGACGATAGCTGTCATTTATAACTCTGCAGGTTTGTGAATTACAGTGCCCCTGAGCTCCTTTCTTCAACTCGCTTTCTTTTGAGCTGACCGCAACACCGCAGGATGGCTTCAGGCCCTAATCTGGTTCCGGTACGGCACGCTGAGCCTTTGGTTATTTCCTCTTCCTGGTGGGAAATGAGAGTTAAATTTGCCCGTCCAGACACCTCCAGCTAACCTCTCATTGGTTCTCGCTATTCCTGTTCATCTTCCGCAGAAATTGCAAACTGGGCCAAACAGGAGGTTAAAGGCGCTGACTCTCCAAGTGGGGAGAGTGTTAGTAAAGCGTCTGGAATGTTGCACCCGAGTACCAGGGGAGGAAAACTGAGACATATTTGAACACGTCTCCCGTTCACATGGTTGATCATACTTGGGTTCCACATGCATGTTTTAGCTGAAGGAAGAATACCTTAAACCTGGAGAGTTGAGACCCGTGTAATGGGTACCATGCAATATGACTTCAAAGGGTCTTCATTTGCTCACCGAACATCTCCAATCCTATCACTGCTGCGTTTATGCCCCTGTACACACGCTTGATTCTCTTTCGGAGACATAGCAATCCATAGGTTTTAAGATACTTACAAGTCAGGTACATTCTTAGGCGTTTAATATGTGGTGTTGAGTCCATTTCGTTGAGCAAGGAGTAGCTCTTGTCTATTCCATATTTGGCTTAAGGAACTTTATCTGTGCTCATTTCAATCTCTGGTTTTATGCAGCACCCCAACTCACCTTTCCCCTTAAGCAAGCATAAGTTGGTTTTCTAAATTTGAGACCCTGTTCTGTTCTGTAATTCAGTTCCTGTGTAGCCAAGTTTACATTCCGTGTATTACTGATATCTTATGATGTTTCTTTTTCTGTGTGACTTATTACAGTTAGAATCATCATACCTGAATCCACTCATTGTGCTGCTAAGGGCCTGATGACACAGATTTCATTGCTGAGTGATATTGCTTTGTAAGTAAATACCACAACTTCTTTATCCATTTTTCACTTTCTGCGATGTTGAACTTGTACTGTAAACGAGGTTCTTGTAAACAGAGCCGTTCCAAACTTTGGGGTGGCTGTGTCTTTTTGATTTTAATTTCCCTAAGCTATAGGACCATAAGTGGAAGTGCCCTAGGTTCTGTTGCTTTGTTTTTTAGATGTTTCAGGAAACACCATACACTTCTCCCGAGTGGTTGTTGGCAATTTACATCCCGCCCATCAGCATAACAAGGCTCCCAGTTCTCCATGGCCTGTCCTGCCTTTCTGGATTTTACACTTTTTTCAGATGGCCCTTTTGACCGGGGGGAAGTGAGACTTCATTGTAGTGCAGATTTCCTTTGCAAGCTTGCTTGGTTGGCCAAAAAGGGCGTATGCGTTTTTTCCTGAATATATTCAGGAAAAAACGCATACGCCCTTTTTGGCCAAGTGCATCATTGTGGACGTTCTGCCTCTTTTCCTATGCTTGCAATGCAATTCCAGTCTACCTCCTGAAATCGGTTTCCTGCAATTCTGCCCCGCTTTCAAGTCCTCTTGGCAGCCTTACTTCAGTCTATTTTTGGACGATAGCTGTCATTTATAACTCTGCAGGTTTGTGAATTACAGTGCCCCTGAGCTCCTTTCTTCAACTCGCTTTCTTGTGACCTGGCCGCAACACCGCAGGATGGCTTCAGGCCCTAATCTGGTTCCGGCACGGCATGCTGAGCCTTTGGTTAATTCCTCTTCCTGGTGGGAAATGAGAGTTAAAATGCCCGTCCAGACACCTCCAGCTAGTCTCTCATTGGTTCTCGCTATTCCTGTTCATCTTCCGCAGAAATTGCAAACTGGGCCAAACAGGAGGTTAAAGGGACTGACTCTCCAAGTCGGAAGAGTGTTAGTAAAGCGTCTGGAATGTTGCACCCGAGTACCAGGGGAGGAAAACTGAGACATATTTGAACACGTCTCCCGTTCACATGGTTGATCATACTCTGGGTTCCACATGCATGTTTTAGCTGAAGGAAGAATACCTTAAACCTGGAGAGTTGAGACCCATGGAATGGGTACCATGCAATATGACTTCAAAGGGTCTTCATTTGCTCACCGAACCTCTCCAATCCTATCACTGCTTTGTTTATGCCCCTGTACACACACTTGATTCTCTTTTGGAGATATAGCTATCCATAGGTTTTAAGATACTTACTAGTCAGGTACATTCTTAGGCGTTTAATATGGGGTGTTGAGTCCATTTCGTTGAGCAAGGAGTAGCTCTTGTCTATTCCATATTTGGCTTAAGCAACTTTATCTGTGCTCATTTCAATCTCTGGTTTTATGCAGCACCCCAACTCACCTTTCCCCTTAAGCAAGCATAAGTTGGTTTTCTAAATTTGAGACCCTGTTCTGTTCTGTAGTTCAGTTCCTGTGTAGCCAAGTTTACATTCCGTGTATTACTGATATCTTATGATGTTTCTTTTTCTGTGTGACTTATTTCAGTTAGAATCATCGTACCTGAATCCACTCATTATGCTGCTATGGGCCTGATGACATAGATTTCATTGCTGAGTGATACTGCATTGTACGTAAGTACCACAAGTTCTTTATCCATTTTTCACTTTCTGTGATATTGAACTTGTATGGTAAACGGGGTTCTTGTAAACGGAGGCGTCCCAAACTTTGGGGTGGCTGTGTCTTTTTGATTTTAATTTCCCTAAGCTATAGGACCATAAGTGGAAGTGCCCTAGGCTCTGTTGCTTTGTTTTTTAGATGTTTCAGGAAACACCATACACTTCTCCCGAGTGGTTGTTGGCAATTTACATCCCGCCCATCAGCATAACAAGGCTCCCAGTTCTCCATGGCCTGTCCTGCCTTTCTGGATTTTACACTTTTTTCAGATGGCCCTTTTGCCCGGGGGGAAGTGAGACTTCATTGTAGTGCAGATTTCCTTTGCAAGCTTGCTTGGTTGGCCAAAAAGGGCGTATGCGTTTTTTCCTGAATATATTCAGGAAAAAACGCATACGCCCTTTTTGGCCAAGTGCATCATTGTGGACGTTCTGCCTCTTTTCCTATGCTTTCAATGCAATTCCAGTCTACCTCCTGAAATCGGTTACCTGCAATTCTGCCCCGCTTTCAAGTCCTCTTGGCAGCCTTACTTCAGTCTATTTTTGGACGATAGCTGTCATTTATAACTCTGCAGGTTTGTGAATTACAGTGCCCCTGAGCTCCTTTGTTCAACTCGCTTTCTTTTGAGCTGGCCGCAACACCGCAGGATGGCTTCAGGCCCTAATATGGTTCTGGCACGGCACGCTGAGCCTTTGGTTATTTCCTCTTCCTGCTGGGAAATGAGAGTTAAATTTGCCCGTCCAGACACCTCCAGCTAGCCTCTCATTGGTTCTCGCTATTTCTGTTCATCTTAAGCAGAAATTGCAAACTGGGCCAAACAGGAGGTTAAAGGGACTGACTCTCCAAGTGGGGAGAGTGTTAGTAAAGCATCTGGAATGTTGCACCCGAGTACCAGGGTACGAAAACTGAGACATATTTGAACACGTCTCCCGATCACATGGTTGATCATACTCTAGGTTCCACATGCATGTTTTAGCTGAAGGAAGAATACCTTAAACCTGGGTAGTTGAAACCCGTGGAATGGGTACCATGCAATATGACTTCAAAGGGTCTTCATTTGCTCACCGAACCTCTCCAATCCTATCACTGCTGCGTTTATGCCCCTGTACACATGCTTGATTCTCTTTTGGAGACATAGCAATCCATAGGTTTTAAGATATTTACTAGTCAGGTACATTCTTAGGCGTTTAATATGCGGTGTTGAGTCCATTTCGTTGAGCAAGGAGTAGCTCTTGTCTATTCCATATTTGGCTTAAGGAACTTTATCTGTGCTCATTTCACTCTCTGGTTTTATGCAGCACCCCAACTCACCTTTACCCTTAAGCAAGCATAAGTTGGTTTTCTAAATTTGAGTCCCTGTTCTGTTCTGTAATTCAGTTCCTGTGTAGCCAAGTTTACATTCCGTGTATTACTGATATCTTATGATGTTTCTTTTTCTGTGTGACTTACTTCAGTTAGAATCATCATACCTGAATCCACTCATTGTGCTGCTAAGGGCCTGATGACACAGATTTCATTGCTGAGTGATATTGCTTTGTAAGTAAATACCACAACTTCTTTATCCATTTTTCACTTTCTGCAATGTTAAACTTGTACTGTAAACGAGGTTCTTGTAAACAGAGCCGTTCCAAACTTTGGGGTGGCTGTGTCTTTTTGATTTTAATTTCCCTAAGCTATAGGACCATAAGTGGAAGTGCCCTAGGTTCTGTTGCTTTGTTTTTTAGATGTTTCAGGAAACACCATACACTTCTCCCGAGTGGTTGTTGGCAATTTACATCCCGCCCATCAGCATAACAAGGCTCCCAGTTCTCCATGGCCTGTCTTGTCTTTCTGGATTTTACACTTTTTTCAGATGGCCCTTTTGACCGGGGGGAAGTGAGACTTCATTGTAGTGCAGATTTCCTTTGCAAGCTTGCTTGGTTGGCCAAAAAGGGCGTATGCGTTTTTTCCTGAATATATTCAGGAAAAAACGCATACGCCCTTTTTGGCCAAGTGCATCATTGTGGACGTTCTGCCTCTTTTCCTATGCTTGCAATGCAATTCCAGTCTACCTCCTGAAATCGGTTTCCTGCAATTCTGCCCCGCTTTCAAGTCCTCTTGGCAGCCTTACTTCCGTCTATTTTTGGACGATAGCTGTCATTTATAACTCTGCAGGTTTGTGAATTACAGTGCCCCTGAGCTCCTTTCTTCAACTCGCTTTCTTGTGACCTGGCCGCAACACCGCAGGATGGCTTCAGGCCCTAATCTGGTTCCGGTACGGCACGCTGAGCCTTTGGTTATTTCCTCTTCCTAGTGGGAAATGAGAGTTAAATTTGCCCGTCCAGACACCTCCAGCTAGCCTCTCATTGGTTCTCACTATTCCTGTTCATCTTCCGCAGAAATTGCAAACTGGGCGAAACAGGAGTTTAAAGGCGCTGACTCTCCAAGTGGGGAGAGTGTTAGTAAAGTGTCTGGAATGTTGCACCCGAGTACCAGGGGAGGAAAACTGAGACATATTTGAACACGTCTCCCGTTCACATGGTTGATCATACTTGGGTTCCACATGCATGTTTTAGCTGAAGGAAGAATACCATAAACCTGGAGAGTTGAGACCCGTGTAATGCGTACCATGCAATATGACTTCAAAGGGTCTTCATTTGCTCACCGAACCTCTCCAATCCTATCACTGCTGCGTTTATGCCCCTGTACACATGCTTGATTCTCTTTTGGAGACATAGCAATCCATAAGTTTTACGATACTTACTAGTCAGGTACATTCTTAGGCGTTTAATATGCGGTGTTGAGTCCATTTCGTTGAGCAAGGAGTAGCTCTTGTCTATTCCATATTTGACTTAAGGAACTTTATCTGTGCTCATTTCAATCTCTGGTTTTATGCAGCACCCCAACTCACCTTTACCCTTAAGCAAGCATAAGTTGGTTTTCTAAATTTGAGACCCTGTTCTGTTCTGTAATTCAGTTCCTGTGTAGCCAAGTTTACATTCCGTGTATTACTGATATCTTATGATGTTTCTTTTTCTGTGTGACTTATTTCAGTTAGAATCATCATACCTGAATCCACTCATTGTGCTGCTAAGGGCCTGATGACACAGATTTCATTGCTGAGTGATATTGCTTTGTAAGTAAATACCACAACTTCTTTATCCATTTTTCACTTTCTGTGATGTTGAACTTGTACTGTAAACGAGGTTCTTGTAAACAGAGCCGTTCCAAACTTTGGGGTGGCTGTGTCTTTTTGATTTTAATTTCCCTAAGCTATAGGACCATAAGTGGAAGTGCCCTAGGTTCTGTTGCTTTGTTTTTTAGATGTTTCAGGAAACACCATACACTTCTCCCGAGTGGTTGTTGGCAATTTACATCCCGCCCATCAGCATAACAAGGCTCCCAGTTCTCCATGGCCTGTCCTGCCTTTCTGGATTTTACACTTTTTTCAGATGGCCCTTTTGACCGGGGGGAAGTGAGACTTCATTGTAGTGCAGATTTCCTTTGCAAGCTTGCTTGGTTGGCCAAAAAGGGCGTATGCGTTTTTTCCTGAATATATTCAGGAAAAAACGCATACGCCCATTTTGGCCAAGTGCATCATTGTGGACGTTCTGCCTCTTTTCCTATGCTTGCAGTGCAATTCCAGTCTACCTCCTGAAATCGGTTTCCTGCAATTCTGCCCCGCTTTCAAGTCCTCTTGGCAGCCTTACTTCAGTCTATTTTTGGACGATAGCTGTCATTTATAACTCTGCAGGTTTGTGAATTACAGTGCCCCTGAGCTCCTTTCTTCAACTCGCTTTCTTGTGACCTGGCCGCAACACCGCAGGATGGCTTCAGGCCCTAATCTGGTTCCGGCACGGCACGCTGAGCCTTTGGTTATTTCCTCTACTTGGTGGGAAATGAGAGTTAAATTTGCCCGTCCAGACACCTCCAGCTAGTCTCTCATTGGTTCTCGCTATTCCTGTTCATCTTCCACAGAAATTGCAAACTGTGCCAAACAGGAGGTTAAAGGGACTGACTCTCCAAGTCGGAAGAGTGTTAGTAAAGCGTCTGGAATGTTGCACCCGAGTACCAGGGGAGGAAAACTGAGACATATTTGAACACGTCTCCCGTTCACATGGTTGATCATACTTGGGTTCCACATGCATGTTTTAGCTGAAGGAAGAATACCTTAAACCTGGAGAGTTAAGACCCGTGTAATGGGTACCATGCAATATGACTTCAAAGGGTCTTCATTTGCTCACCGAACCTCTCCAATCCTATCACTGCTGCGTTTATGCCCCTGTACACATGCTTGATTCTCTTTCGGAGACATAGCAATCCATAGGTTTTAAGATACTTACTAGTCAGGTACATTTTTAGGCATTTAATATGCGGTGTTGAGTCCATTTCGTTGAACAAGGTGTAGTTCTTGTCTATTCCATATTTAGCCTAAGGAACTTAACTGTGCTAATTTCAATCTCTGGTTTTATGCAGCACCCCAACTCACCTTTCCCCTTAAGCAAGCATAAGTTGGTTTTCTAAATTTGAGACACTGTTCTGTTCTGTAATTCAGTTCCTGTGTAGCCAAGTTTACATTCCGTGTATTACTGATATCTTATGATGTTTCTTTTTCTGTGTGACTTATTTCAGTTAGAATCATCGTACCTGACTCCACTCATTATGCTGCTACGGGCATGATGACATAGATTTCATTGCTGAGTGATACTGCATTGTACGTAAGTACCACAAGTTCTTTATCCATTTTTCACTTTCTGTGATATTGAACTTGTATGGTAAACGAGGTTCTTGTAAACGGAGGCGTCCCAAACTTTGGGGTGGCTGTGTCTTTTTGATTTTAATTTCCCTAAGCTATAGGACCATAAGTGGAAGTGTCCTAGGCTCTGTTGCTTTGTTTTTTAGATGTTTCAGGAAACACCATACACTTCTCCCGAGTGGTTGTTGGCAATTTACATCCCGCCCATCAGCATAACAAGGCTCCCAGTTCTCCATGGCCTGTCCTGCCTTTCTGGATTTTACACTCTTTTCAGATGGCCCTTTAGACCGGGGGGAAGTGAGACTTCATTGTAGTGCACATTTCCTTTGCAAGCTTGCTTGGTTGGCCAAAAAGGGCATATGCGTTTTTTCCTGAATATATTCAGGAAAAAACGCATACGCCCTTTTTGGCCAAGTGCATCATTGTGGACGTTCTGCCTCTTTTCCTATGCTTTCAATGCAATTCCAGTCTACCTCCTGAAATCGGTTTCCTGCAATTCTGCCCCGCTTTCAAGTCCTCTTGGCAGCCTTACTTCAGTCTATTTTTGGACGATAGCTGTCATTTATAACTCTGCAGGTTTGTGAATTACAGTGCCCCTGGGCTCCTTTCTTCAACTCGCTTTCTTTTGAGCTGGCCGCAACACCGCAGGATGGCTTCTGGCCCTAATCTGGTTCCGGTACGGCACGCTGAGCCTTTGGTTATTTCCTCTTCCTGGTGGGAAATGAGAGTTAAATTTGCCCGTCCAGACACCTCCAGCTAGCCTCTCATTGGTTCTCGCTATTCCTGTTCATCTTCCGCAGAAATTGCAAACTGGGCCAAACGGGAGGTTAAAGGGACTGACTCTCCAAGTCGGGAGAGTGTTAGTAAAGCGTCTGGAATGTTGCACCCGAGTACCAGGGGAGGAAAACTGAGACATATTTGAACACGTCTCCCGTTCACATGGTTGATCATACTCTGGGTTCCACATGCATGTTTTAGCTGAAGGAAGAATACCTTAAACCTGGAGAGTTGAGACCCGTGGAATGGGTACCATGCAATATGACTTCAAAGGGTCTTCATTTGCTCACTGAACCTCTCCAATCCTATCACTGCTGCGTTTATTCCCCTGTACACACGCTTGATTCTCTTTTGGAGACATAGCAATCCATAGGTTTTAAGATACTTACTAGTCAGGTACATTCTTAGGGGTTTAATATGGGGTTTTGAGTCCATTTCGTTGAGCAAGGAGTAGCTCTTGTCTATTCCATATTTGGCTTAAGGAACTTTATCTGTGCTCATTTCAATCTCTGGTTTTATGCAGCACCCCAACTCACCTTTCGCCTTAAGCAAGCATAAGTTGGTTTTCTAAATTTGAGACCCTGTTCTGTTCTGGAATGCAGTCCTGTGTAGCCAAGTTTTCATTCCGTGTATTAGTGATATCTTATGATGTTTCTTTTTCTGTGTGACTTATTTCAGTTAGAATGATCGTATCTGAATCCACTCATTATGCTGCTACGGGCCTGATGACATAGATTTCATTGCTGAGTGATACTGCATTGTACCTAAGTACCACAAGTTCTTTATCCATTTTTCACTTTCTGCGATGTTGAACTTGTACTGTAAACGAGGTTCTTGTAAACAGAGGCGTCCCAAACTTTGGGGTGGCTGTGTCTTTTTGATTTTAATTTCCCTAAGTTATAGGACCATAAGTGGAAGTGCCCTAGGCTCTGTTGCTTTGTTTTTTAGATGTTTCAGGAAACACCATACACTTCTCCCGAGTGTCTGTTGACAATTTACATCCCGCCCATCAGCATAACAAGGCTCCCAGTTCTGCATGGCCTGTCCTGCCTTTCTGGATTTTACACTTTTTTCAGATGGCCCTTTTGACCGGGGGGAAGTGAGACTTCATTGTAGTGCAGATTTCCTTTGCAAGCTTGCTTGGTTGGCCAAAAAGGGCGTATGCGTTTTTTCCTGAATATATTCAGGAAAAAACGCATACGCCCTTTTTGGCCAAGTGCATCATTGTGGACGTTGTGCCTCTTTTCCTATGCTTTCAATGCAATTCCAGTCTACCTCCTGAAATCGGTTTCCTGCAATTCTGCCCCGCTTTCAAGTCCTCTTGGCAGCCTTACTTCAGTCTATTTTTGGACGATAGCTGTCATTTATAACTCTGCAGGTTTGTGAATTACAGTGCCCCTGAGCTCCTTTCTTCAACTCGCTTTCTTTTGAGCTGGCCGCAACACCGCAGGATGGCTTCAGGCCCTAATCTGGTTCCGGTACGGCACGCTGAGCCTTTGGTTATTTCCTCTTCCTGGTGGGAAATGAGAGTAAAATTTGCCCGTCCAGACACCTCCAGCTAGCCTCTCATTGGTTCTCGCTATTCCTGTTCATCTTCCGCAGAAATTGCAAACTGGGCCAAACAGGAGGTTAAAGGGACTGACTCTCCAAGTCGGGAGAGTGTTAGTAAAGCGTCTGGAATGTTGCACCCGAGTACCAGGGTACGAAAACTGACATATTAGAACACGTCTCCCGATCACATGGTTGATCATACTCTAGGTTCCACATGCATGTTTTAGCTGAAGGAAGAATACCTTAAACCTGGGTAGTTGAAACCTGTGGAATGGGTACCATGCAATATGACTTCAAAGGGTCTTCATTTGCTCACCGAACCTCTCCAATCCTATCACTGCTGCGTTTATGCCCCTGTACACATGCTTGATTCTCTTTCGGAGACATAGCAATCCATAGGTTTTAAGATACTTACTAGTCAGGTACATTCTTAGGCGTTTAATATGCGGTGTTGAGTCCATTTCATTGAGCAAGGAGTAGCTCTTGTCTATTCCATATTTGGCTTAAGGAACTTTATCTGTGCTCATTTCAATCTCTGGTCTTATGCAGCACCCAAACTCACCTTTACCCTTAAGCAAGCATAAGTTGGTTTTCTAAATTTGAGTCCCTGTTCTGTTCTGTAATTCAGTTCCTGTGTAGCCAAGTTTACATTCCGTGTATTACTGATATCTTATGATGTTTCTTTTTCTGTGTGACTTACTTCAGTTAGAATCATCATACCTGAATCCACTCATTGTGCTGCTACGGGCCTGATGACACAGATTTCATTGCTGAGTGATATTGCTTTGTAAGTAAATACCACAACTTCTTTATCCATTTTTCACTTTCTGCGATGTTGAACTTGTACTGTAAACGAGGTTCTTGTAAACAGAGCCGTTCGAAAGTTTGGGGTGGCTGTGTCTTTTTGGTTTTAATTTCCCTAAGCTATAGGACCATAAGTGGAAGTGCCCTAGGTTCTGTTGCTTTGTTTTTTAGATGTTTCAGGAAACACCATACACTTCTCCCGAGTGGTTGTTGGCAATTTACATCCCGCCCATCAGCATAATAAGGCTCCCAGTTCTCCATGTCCTGTCCTGCCTTTCTGGATTTTGCACTTTTTTCAGATGGCCCTTTTGACCGGGGGGAAGTGAGACTTCATTGTAGTGCAGATTTCCTTTGCAAGCTTGCTTGGTTGGCCAAAAAGGGCGTATGCGTTTTTTCCTGAATATATTCAGGAAAAAACGCATACGCACTTTTTGGCCAAGTGCATCATTGTGGACGTTCTGCCTCTTTTCCTATGCTTTCAATGCAATTCCAGTCTACCTCCTGAAATCGGTTTCCTGCATTTCTGCCCCTCTTTCAAGTCCTCTTGGCAGCCTTACTTCAGTCTATTTTTGGACGATAGCTGTCATTTATAACTCTGCAGGTTTGTGAATTACAGTGCCCCTGAGCTCCTTTCTTCAACTCGCTTTCTTTTGAGCTGACCGCAACACCGCAGGATGGCTTCAGGCCCTAATCTGGTTCCGGTACGGCACGCTGAGCCTTTGGTTATTTCCTCTTCCTGGTGGGAAATGAGAGTTAAATTTGCCCGTCCAGACACCTCCAGCTAACCTCTCATTGGTTCTCGCTATTCCTGTTCATCTTCCGCAGAAATTGCAAACTGGGCCAAACAGGAGGTTAAAGGCGCTGACTCTCCAAGTGGGGAGAGTGTTAGTAAAGCGTCTGGAATGTTGCACCCGAGTACCAGGGGAGGAAAACTGAGACATATTTGAACACGTCTCCCGTTCACATGGTTGATCATACTTGGGTTCCACATGCATGTTTTAGCTGAAGGAAGAATACCTTAAACCTGGAGAGTTGAGACCCGTGTAATGGGTACCATGCAATATGACTTCAAAGGGTCTTCATTTGCTCACCGAACATCTCCAATCCTATCACTGCTGCGTTTATGCCCCTGTACACACGCTTGATTCTCTTTCGGAGACATAGCAATCCATAGGTTTTAAGATACTTACAAGTCAGGTACATTCTTAGGCGTTTAATATGTGGTGTTGAGTCCATTTCGTTGAGCAAGGAGTAGCTCTTGTCTATTCCATATTTGGCTTAAGTAACTTTATCTGTGCTCATTTCAATCTCTGGTTTTATGCAGCACCCCAACTCACCTTTCCCCTTAAGCAAGCATAAGTTGGTTTTCTAAATTTGAGACCCTGTTCTGTTCTGTAATTCAGTTCCTGTGTAGCCAAGTTTACATTCCGTGTATTACTGATATCTTATGATGTTTCTTTTTCTGTGTGACTTATTACAGTTAGAATCATCATACCTGAATCCACTCATTGTGCTGCTAAGGGCCTGATGACACAGATTTCATTGCTGAGTGATATTGCTTTGTAAGTAAATACCACAACTTCTTTATCCATTTTTCACTTTCTGCGATGTTGAACTTGTACTGTAAACGAGGTTCTTGTAAACAGAGCCGTTCCAAACTTTGGGGTGGCTGTGTCTTTTTGATTTTAATTTCCCTAAGCTATAGGACCATAAGTGGAAGTGCCCTAGGTTCTGTTGCTTTGTTTTTTAGATGTTTCAGGAAACACCATACACTTCTCCCGAGTGGTTGTTGGCAATTTACATCCCGCCCATCAGCATAACAAGGCTCCCAGTTCTCCATGGCCTGTCCTGCCTTTCTGGATTTTACACTTTTTTCAGATGGCCCTTTTGACCGGGGTGAAGTGAGACTTCATTGTAGTGCAGATTTCCTTTGCAAGCTTGCTTGGTTGGCCAAAAAGGGCGTATGCGTTTTTTCCTGAATATATTCAGGAAAAAACGCATACGCCCTTTTTGGCCAAGTGCATCATTGTGGACGTTCTGCCTCTTTTCCTATGCTTGCAATGCAATTCCAGTCTACCTCCTGAAATCGGTTTCCTGCAATTCTGCCCCGCTTTCAAGTCCTCTTGGCAGCCTTACTTCAGTCTATTTTTGGACGATAGCTGTCATTTATAACTCTGCAGGTTTGTGAATTACAGTGCCCCTGAGCTCCTTTCTTCAACTCGCTTTCTTGTGACCTGGCCGCAACACCGCAGGATGGCTTCAGGCCCTAATCTGGTTCCGGCACGGCATGCTGAGCCTTTGGTTAATTCCTCTTCCTGGTGGGAAATGAGAGTTAAAATGCCCGTCCAGACACCTCCAGCTAGTCTCTCATTGGTTCTCGCTATTCCTGTTCATCTTCCGCAGAAATTGCAAACTGGGCCAAACAGGAGGTTAAAGGGACTGACTCTCCAAGTGGGGAGAGTGTTAGTAAAGCATCTGGAATGTTGCACCCGAGTACCAGGGTACGAAAACTGAGACATATTTGAACACGTCTCCCGATCACATGGTTGATCATACTCTAGGTTCCACATGCATGTTTTAGCTGAAGGAAGAATACCTTAAACCTGGGTAGTTGAAACCCGTGGAATGGGTACCATGCAATATGACTTCAAAGGGTCTTCATTTGCTCACCGAACCTCTCCAATCCTATCACTGCTGCGTTTATGCCCCTGTACACATGCTTGATTCTCTTTTGGAGACATAGCAATCCATAGGTTTTAAGATATTTACTAGTCAGGTACATTCTTAGGCGTTTAATATGCGGTGTTGAGTCCATTTCGTTGAGCAAGGAGTAGCTCTTGTCTATTCCATATTTGGCTTAAGGAACTTTATCTGTGCTCATTTCACTCTCTGGTTTTATGCAGCACCCCAACTCACCTTTACCCTTAAGCAAGCATAAGTTGGTTTTCTAAATTTGAGTCCCTGTTCTGTTCTGTAATTCAGTTCCTGTGTAGCCAAGTTTACATTCCGTGTATTACTGATATCTTATGATGTTTCTTTTTCTGTGTGACTTACTTCAGTTAGAATCATCATACCTGAATCCACTCATTGTGCTGCTAAGGGCCTGATGACACAGATTTCATTGCTGAGTGATATTGCTTTGTAAGTAAATACCACAACTTCTTTATCCATTTTTCACTTTCTGCAATGTTGAACTTGTACTGTAAACGAGGTTCTTGTAAACAGAGCCGTTCCAAACTTTGGGGTGGCTGTGTCTTTTTGATTTTAATTTCCCTAAGCTATAGGACCATAAGTGGAAGTGCCCTAGGTTCTGTTGCTTTGTTTTTTAGATGTTTCAGGAAACACCATACACTTCTCCCGAGTGGTTGTTGGCAATTTACATCCCGCCCATCAGCATAACAAGGCTCCCAGTTCTCCATGGCCTGTCTTGTCTTTCTGGATTTTACACTTTTTTCAGATGGCCCTTTTGACCGGGGGGAAGTGAGACTTCATTGTAGTGCAGATTTCCTTTGCAAGCTTGCTTGGTTGGCCAAAAAGGGCGTATGCGTTTTTTCCTGAATATATTCAGGAAAAAACGCATACGCCCTTTTTGGCCAAGTGCATCATTGTGGACGTTCTGCCTCTTTTCCTATGCTTGCAATGCAATTCCAGTCTACCTCCTGAAATCGGTTTCCTGCAATTCTGCCCCGCTTTCAAGTCCTCTTGGCAGCCTTACTTCCGTCTATTTTTGGACGATAGCTGTCATTTATAACTCTGCAGGTTTGTGAATTACAGTGCCCCTGAGCTCCTTTCTTCAACTCGCTTTCTTGTGACCTGGCCGCAACACCGCAGGATGGCTTCAGGCCCTAATCTGGTTCCGGTACGGCACGCTGAGCCTTTGGTTATTTCCTCTTCCTAGTGGGAAATGAGAGTTAAATTTGCCCGTCCAGACACCTCCAGCTAGCCTCTCATTGGTTCTCACTATTCCTGTTCATCTTCCGCAGAAATTGCAAACTGGGCGAAACAGGAGTTTAAAGGCGCTGACTCTCCAAGTGGGGAGAGTGTTAGTAAAGTGTCTGGAATGTTGCACCCGAGTACCAGGGGAGGAAAACTGAGACATATTTGAACACGTCTCCCGTTCACATGGTTGATCATACTTGGGTTCCACATGCATGTTTTAGCTGAAGGAAGAATACCATAAACCTGGAGAGTTGAGACCCGTGTAATGCGTACCATGCAATATGACTTCAAAGGGTCTTCATTTGCTCACCGAACCTCTCCAATCCTATCACTGCTGCGTTTATGCCCCTGTACACATGCTTGATTCTCTTTTGGAGACATAGCAATCCATAAGTTTTACGATACTTACTAGTCAGGTACATTCTTAGGCGTTTAATATGCGGTGTTGAGTCCATTTCGTTGAGCAAGGAGTAGCTCTTGTCTATTCCATATTTGACTTAAGGAACTTTATCTGTGCTCATTTCAATCTCTGGTTTTATGCAGCACCCCAACTCACCTTTACCCTTAAGCAAGCATAAGTTGGTTTTCTAAATTTGAGACCCTGTTCTGTTCTGTAATTCAGTTCCTGTGTAGCCAAGTTTACATTCCGTGTATTACTGATATCTTATGATGTTTCTTTTTCTGTGTGACTTATTTCAGTTAGAATCATCATACCTGAATCCACTCATTGTGCTGCTAAGGGCCTGATGACACAGATTTCATTGCTGAGTGATATTGCTTTGTAAGTAAATACCACAACTTCTTTATCCATTTTTCACTTTCTGCGATGTTGAACTTGTACTGTAAACGAGGTTCTTGTAAACAGAGCCGTTCCAAACTTTGGGGTGGCTGTGTCTTTTTGATTTTAATTTCCCTAAGCTATAGGACCATAAGTGGAAGTGCCCTAGGTTCTGTTGGTTTGTTTTTTAGATGTTTCAGGAAACACCATACACTTCTCCCGAGTGGTTGTTGGCAATTTACATCCCGCCCATCAGCATAACAAGGCTCCCAGTTCTCCATGGCCTGTCCTGCCTTTCTGGATTTTACACTTTTTTCAGATGGCCCTTTTGACCGGGGGGAAGTGAGACTTCATTGTAGTGCAGATTTCCTTTGCAAGCTTGCTTGGTTGGCCAAAAAGGGCGTATGCATTTTTTCCTGAATATATTCAGGAAAAAACGCATACGCCCATTTTGGCCAAGTGCATCATTGTGGACGTTCTGCCTCTTTTCCTATGCTTGCAGTGCAATTCCAGTCTACCTCCTGAAATCGGTTTCCTGCAATTCTGCCCCGCTTTCAAGTCCTCTTGGCAGCCTTACTTCAGTCTATTTTTGGACGATAGCTGTCATTTATAACTCTGCAGGTTTGTGAATTACAGTGCCCCTGAGCTCCTTTCTTCAACTCGCTTTCTTGTGACCTGGCCGCAACACCGCAGGATGGCTTCAGGCCCTAATCTGGTTCCGGCACGGCACGCTGAGCCTTTGGTTATTTCCTCTACTTGGTGGGAAATGAGAGTTAAATTTGCCCGTCCAGACACCTCCAGCTAGTCTCTCATTGGTTCTCGCTATTCCTGTTCATCTTCCACAGAAATTGCAAACTGTGCCAAACAGGAGGTTAAAGGGACTGACTCTCCAAGTCGGAAGAGTGTTAGTAAAGCGTCTGGAATGTTGCACCCGAGTACCAGGGGAGGAAAACTGAGACATATTTGAACACGTCTCCCGTTCACATGGTTGATCATACTCTGGGTTCCACATGCATGTTTTAGCTGAAGGAAGAATACCTTAAACCTGGAGAGTTGAGACCCGTGGAATGGGTACCATGCAATATGACTTCAAAGGGTCTTCATTTGCTCACCGAACCTCTCCAATCCTATCACTGCTGCGTTTATGCCCCTGTACACACGCTTGATTCTCTTTTGGAGACATAGCAATCCATAGGTTTTAAGATACTTACTAGTCAGGTACATTCTTAGGCGTTTAATATGGGGTGTTGAGTCCATTTCGTTGAGCAAGGAGTAGCTCTTGTCTATTCCATATTTGGCTTAAGGAACTTTATCTGTGCTCATTTCAATCTCTGGTTTTATGCAGCACCCCAACTCACCTTTCCCCTTAAGCAAGCATAAGTTGGTTTTCTAAATTTGAGACCCTGTTCTGTTCTGTAATTCAGTTCCTGTGTAGCCAAGTTTACATTCCGTGTATTACTGATATCTTATGATGTTTCTTTTTCTGTGTGACTTATTTCAGTTAGAATCATCGTACCTGAATCCACTCATTATGCTGCTATGGGCCTGATGACATAGATTTCATTGCTGAGTGATACTGCATTGTACGTAAGTACCACAAGTTCTTTATCCATTTTTCACTTTCTGTGATATTGAACTTGTATGGTAAACGAGGTTCTTGTAAACGGAGGCGTCCCAAACTTTGGGGTGGCTGTGTCTTTTTGATTTTAATTTCCCTAAGCTATAGGACCATAAGTGGAAGTGCCCTAGGTTCTGTTGCTTTGTTTTTTAGATGTTTCAGGAAACACCATACACTTCTCCCGAGTGGTTGTTGGCAATTTACATCCCGCCCATCAGCATAACAAGGCTCCCAGTTCTCCATGGCCTGTCCTGCCTTTCTGGATTTTACACTTTTTTCAGATGGCCCTTTTGACCGGGGGGAAGTGAGACTTCATTGTAGTGCAGATTTCCTTTGCAAGCTTGCTTGGTTGGCCAAAAAGGGCGTATGCGTTTTTTCCTGAATATATTCAGGAAAAAACGCATACGCCCTTTTTGGCCAAGTGCATCATTGTGGACGTTCTGCCTCTTTTCCTATGCTTGCAATGCAATTCCAGTCTACCTCCTGAAATCGGTTTCCTGCAATTCTGCCCCGCTTTCAAGTCCTCTTGGCAGCCTTACTTCAGTCTATTTTTGGACGATAGCTGTCATTTATAACTCTGCAGGTTTGTGAATTACAGTGCCCCTGAGCTCCTTTCTTCAACTCGCTTTCTTGTGACCTGGCCGCAACACCGCAGGATGGCTTCAGGCCCTAATCTGGTTCCGGCACGGAATGCTGAGCCTTTGGTTAATTCCTCTTCCTGGTGGGAAATGAGAGTTAAATTTGCCCGTCCAGACACCTCCAGCTAGTCTCTCATTGGTTCTCGCTATTCCTGTTCATCTTCCGCAGAAATTGCAAACTGTGCCAAACAGGAGGTTAAAGGGACTGACTCTCCAAGTGGGGAGAGTGTTAGTAAAGCGTCTGGAATGTTGCACCCGAGTACCAGGGGAGGAAAACTGAGACATATTTGAACACGTCTCCCGTTCACATGGTTCATCATACTCTGGGTTCCACATGCATGCTTTAGCTGAAGGAAGAATACCTTAAACCTGGAGAGTTGAGACCCGTGTAATGGGTACCATGCAATATGACTTCAAAGGGTCTTCATTTGCTCACCGAACCTCTCCAATCCTATCACTGCTGCGTTTATGCCCCTGTACACATGCTTGATTCTCTTTCGGAGACATAGCAATCCATAGGTTTTAAGATACTTACTAGTCAGGTACATTCTTAGGCGTTTAATATGGAGTGTTGTGTCCACTTCGTTGAGCAAGGAGTAGCTCTTGTCTATTCCATATTTGGCTTAAGGAACTTTATCTGTGCTCATTTCAATCTCTGGTTTTATGCAGCACCCCAACTCACCTTTACCCTTAAGCAAGCATAAGTTGGTTTTCTAAATTTGAGACCCTGTTCTGTTTTGGAATTCAGTTCCTGTGTAGCCAAGTTTACATTCCGTGTATTAGTGATATCTTTTGATGTTTCTTTTTCTGTGTGACTTATTTCAGTTAGAATCATCGTACCTGAATCCACTCATTATGCTGCTACGGGCCTGATGACATAGATTTCATTGCTGCGTGATACTGCATTGTACGTAAGTACCACAAGTTCTTTATCCATTTTTCACTTTCTGTGATATTGAACTTGTACGGTAAACGAGGTTCTTGTAAACAGAGGCGTCCCAAACTTTGGGGTGGCTGTGTCTTTTAGATTTTAATTTCCCTAAGCTATAGGACCATAAGTGGAAGTGCCCTAGGTTCTGTTGCTTTGTTTTTTAGATGTGTCAGGAAACACCATACACTTCTCCCGAGTGTCTGTTGGCAATTTACATCCCGCCCATCAGCATAACAAGGCTCCCAGTTCTCCATGGCCTGTCCTGCCTTTCTGGATTTTACACTTTTTTCAGATGGCCCTTTTGACCGGGGGGAAGTGAGACTTCATTGTAGTGCAGATTTCCTTTGCAAGTTTGCTTGGTGGGCCAAAAAGGGCGTATGCGTTTTCTCCTGAATATATTCAGGAAAAACGCATACGCCGTTTTAGGCCAAGTGCATCATTGTGGACGTTCTGCCTCTTTTCCTATGCTTTCAATGCAATTCCAGTCTACCTCCTGAAATCGGTTTCCTGCAATTCTGCCCCACTTTCAAGTCCTCTTGGCAGCCTTACTTCAGTCTATTTTTGGACGATAGCTGTCATTTATAACTCTGCAGGTTTGTGAATTACAGTGCCCCTGAGCTCCTTTCTTCAACTCGCTTTCTTCTGACCTGGCCGCAACACCGCGATGGCTTCAGGCCCTAATCTGGTTCCGGCACGGCACGCTGAGCCTTTGGTTAATTCCTCTTCCTGGTGGGAAATGAGAGTTAAATTTGCCCGGCCAGACACCTCCAGCTAGTCTCTCATTGGTTCTCACTATTCCTGTTCATCTTCCGCAGAAATTGCAAACTGGGCCAAACAGGAGGTTAAAGGGACTGACTCTCCAAGTCGGGAGAGTGTTAGTAAAGCGTCTGGAATGTTGCACCCGAGTACCAGGGTACGAAAACTGAGACATATTTGAACACGTCTCCCGATCACATGGTTGATCATACTCTAGGTTCCACATGCATGTTTTAGCTGAAGGAAGAATACCTTAAACCTGGGTAGTTGAAACCCTTGGAATGGGTACCATGCAATATGACTTCAAAGGGTCTTCATTTGCTCACCGAACCTCTCCAATCCTATCACTGCTGCGTTTATGCCCCTGTACAAACGCTTGATTCTCGTTCGGAGACATAGCAATCCATAGGTTTTAAGATACTTACTAGTCAGGTACATTCTTAGGCGTTTAATATGGGGTGTTGAGTCCATTTCGTTGAGCAAGGAGTAGCTCTTGTCTATTCCATATTTGGCTTAAGGAACTTTATCTGTGCTCATTTGAATCTCTGGTTTTATGCAGCACCCCAACTCACCTTTCCCCTTAAGCAAGCATAAGTTGGTTTTCTAAATTTGAGACCCTGTTCTGTTCTGTAATTCAGTTCCTGTGTAGCCAAGTTTGCATTCCATGTATTACTGATATCTTATGATGTTTCTTTTTCTGTGTGACTTATTTCAGTTAGAATCATCATACCTGAAAGCACTCATTGTGCTGCTAAGGGCCTGATGTCATAGATTTCATTGCTGAGTGATATTGCTTTGTAAGTAAATACCACAACTTCTTTATGCATTTTTCACTTTCTGCGATATTGAACTTGTACTGTAAACGAGGTTCTTGTAAACAGAGGCGTCCCAAACTTTGGGGTGGCTGTGTCTTTTTGATTTTAATTTCCCTAAGCTATAGGACCATAAGTGGAAGTGCCCTAGGCTCTGTTGCTTTGTTTTTTAGATGTTTCAGGAAACACCATACACTTCTCCGGAGTGTCTGTTGGCTATTTACATCCCGCCCATCAGCATAACAAGGCTCCCAGTTCTCCATGGCCTGTCCTGCCTTTCTAGATTTTACACTTTTTTCAGATGGCCCTTTTGACCGGGGGGAAGTGAGACTTCATTGTAGTGCAGATTTCCTTTGCAAGTTTGCTTGGATGGCCAAAAAGGGCGTATGCGTTTTTTCCTGAATATATTCAGGAAAAAACGCATACGCCCTTTTTGGCCAAGTGCATCATTGTGGACGTTCTGCCTGTTTTCCTATTCTTTCAATGCAATGCCAGTCTACCTCCTGAAATCGGTTTCCTGCAATTCTGCCCCGCTTTCAAGTCCTCTTGGCAGCCTTACTTCAGTATATTTTTGGATGATAGCTGTCATTTATAACTCTGCAGGTTTGTGAATTACAGTGCCCCTGAGCTCCTTTCCTAAACTCGCTTTCTTGTGAGCTGGCCGCAACACCACAGTATGGCTTCAGGCCCTAATCTGGTTCCGGCACGGTACGCTGAACCTTTGGTTAATTCCTCTTCCTGGTGGGAAATGAGAGTTAAATTTGCCCGTCCAGACACCTCCCGCTTGTCTCTCATTGGTTCTCCCTATTCCTGTACATCTTCCGCAGAAATTGCAAACTGGGACAAACAGGAGGTTAAAGGCACTGACTCTCCAAGTGGGGAGATTGTTAGTAAAGCGTCTGGAATGTTGCACTGAAGTACCAGGGGACGAAAACTGAGACATATTTGAACACGTCTCCCGATCACACGGTTGATCATACTCTGGGTTCCACATGCATGTTTTAGCTGAAGAAAGAATACCTGAAACCTGGAGAGTTGAGACCCGTTTAATAGGTACCATGCAATATGACTTCAAAGGGTCTTCATTTGCTCACCGAATCTCTCCAATCCTATCACTGCTCCGTTTATGACCCTTGTACACATGCTTGATTCTCTTTTGGAGACATAGCAATCCATAGGTTTCAAGATACTTACTAGTCAGGTATATTCTTAGGCGTTTAATATGGGGTGTGGAGTCCATTTCGTTGAGCAAGGAGTAGCTCTTGTCTATTCCATATTTGGCTTAAGGAACTTTATCTGTGCTCATTTCAATCTCTGGTTTTATGCAGCACCCCAACTCACCTTTCCACTTAAGCAAGCATAAGTTGGTTTTCTAAATTTGAGACCCTGTTCTGTTTTGTAATTCAGTTCCTCTGTAGCCAAGTTTAAATTCCATGTATTAGTGATATTTTTTGATGTTTCTTTTTCTGTGTGACTTATTTCAGTTAGAATCATCATACCTGAATCCACTCATTGTGCTGCTAAGGGCCTGATGACATAGATTTCATTGCTGAGTGATATTGCTTTGTAAGTAAATACCACAACTTCTTTATCCATTTTTCACTTTCTGCGATGTTGAACTTGTACTGTAAACGAGGTTCTTGTAAACAGAGCCGTTCCAAACTTTGGGGTGGCTGTGTCTTTTTGATTTTAATTTCCCTAAGCTATAGGACCATAAGTGGAAGTGCCCTAGGTTCTCTTGCTTTGTTTTTTAGATGTTTCAGGAAACACCATACACTTCTCCCGAGTGGTTGTTGGCAATTTACATCCCGCCCATCAGCATAACAAGGCTCCCAGTTCTCCATGGCCTGTCCTGCCTTTCTGGATTTTACACTTTTTTCAGATGGCCCTTTTGACCGGGGGGAAGTGAGACTTCATTGTAGTGCAGATTTCCTTTGCAAGCTTGCTTGGTTGGCCAAAAAGGGCGTATGCGTTTTTTCCTGAATATATTCAGGAAAAAACGCATACGCCCTTTTTGGCCAAGTGCATCATTGTGGACGTTCTGCCTCTTTTCCTATGCTTTCAATGCAATTCCAGTCTACCTCCTGAAATCGGTTTCCTGCAATTCTGCCCCGCTTTCAAGTCCTCTTGGCAGCCTTACTTCAGTATATTTTTGGATGATAGCTGTCATTTATAACTCTGCAGGTTTGTGAATTACAGTGCCCCTGAGCTCCTTTCCTAAACTCGCTTTCTTGTGAGCTGGCCGCAACACCACAGTATGGCTTCAGGCCCTAATCTGGTTCCGGCACGGCATGCTGAGCCTTTGGTTAATTCCTCTTCCTGGTGGGAAATGAGAGTTAAATTTGCCCGTCCAGACACCTCCAGCTAGTCTCTCATTGGTTCTCGCTATTCCTGTTCATCTTCCGCAGAAATTGCAAACTGGGCCAAACAGGAGGTTAAAGGCGCTGACTCTCCAAGTGGGGAGAGTGTTAGTAAAGCGTCTGGAATGTTGCACCCGAGTACCAGGGTACGAAAACTGAGACATATTTGAACACGTCTCCCAATCACATGGTTGATCATACTCTAGGTTCTACATGCATGTTTTCGGTGAAGGAAGAATACCTTGAACCTGGGTATTTGAAACCCGTGGAATGGGAACCATGCAATATGACTTCAAAGGGTCTTCATTTGCTCACCGAACCTCTCCAATCCTATCACTGCTTCGTTTATGCCCCTGTACACATGCTTGATTCTCTTTCAGAGACATAGCAATCCATAGGTTTTAAGATACTTACTAGTCAGGTACATTCTTAGGCGTTTAATATGCGGTGTTGAGTCCATTTCGTTGACCAAGGAGTAGCTCTTGTCTCTTCCATATTTGACTTAAGGAACTTTATCTGTGCTCATTTCAATCTCTGGTTTTATGCAGAACCCCAACTCACCTTTACCCTTCAGCAAGCATAAGTTGGTTTTCTAAATTTGAGACCCTGTTCTGTTCTGTAATTCAGTTCCTGTGTAGCCAAGTTTCCATTCCGTGTATTACTGATATCTTATGATGTTTCTTTTTCTCTGTGACTTATTTCAGTTAGAATCATCGTACCTGAATCCACTCATTATGCTGCTATGGGCCTGATGACATAGATTTCATTGCTGAGTGATACTGCATTGTAGGTAAGTACCACAAGTTCTTTATCCATTTTTCACTTTCTGTGATATTGAACTTGTACGGTAAACGAGGTTCTTGTAAACAGAGGCGTCCCAAACTTTGGGGTGGCTGTGTCTTTTTGATTTTAATTTCCCTAAGCTATAGGACCATAAGTGGAAGTGCCCTAGGCTCTGTTGCTTTGTTTTTTAGATGTTTCAGGAAACACCATACACTTCTCCCGAGTGTCTGTTGGCAATTTACATCCCGCCCATCAGCATAACAAGGCTCCCAGTTCTCCATGGCCTGTCCTGCCTTTCTGGATTTTACACTTTTTTCAGATGGCCCTTTTGACCAGGGGGAAGTGAGACTTCATTGTAGTGCAGATTTCCTTTGCAAGCTTGCTTGGTTGGCCAAAAAGGGCGTATGCGTTTTTTCCTGAATATATTCAGGAAAAAACGCATACGCCCTTTTTGGCCAAGTGCATCATTGTGGACGTTCTGCCTCTTTTCCTATGCTTTCACTGCAATTCCAGTCTACCTCCTGAAATCGGTTTCCTGCAATTCTGCCCCGCTTTCAAGTCCTCTTGGCAGCCTTACTTCAGTCTATTTTTGGACGATAGCTGTCATTTATAACTCTGCAGGTTTGTGAATTACAGTGCCCCTGAGCTCCTTTCTTCAACTCGCTTTCTTGTGACCTGGCCGCAACACTGCAGGATGGCTTCAGGCCCTAATCTGGTTCCGGCACGGTACGCTGAACCTTTGGTTAATTCCTCTTCCTGGTGGGAAATGAGAGTTAAATTTGCCCGTCCAGACACCTCCCGCTTGTCTCTCATTGGTTCTCCCTATTCCTGTACATCTTCCGCAGAAATTGCAAACTGGGACAAACAGGAGGTTAAAGGCACTGACTCTCCAAGTGGGGAGAGTGTTAGTAAAGCGTCTGGAATGTTGCACTGAAGTACCAGGGGACGAAAACTGAGACATATTTGAACACGTCTCCCGATCACACGGTTGATCATACTCTGGGTTCCACATGCATGTTTTAGCTGAAGAAAGAATACCTGAAACCTGGAGAGTTGAGACCCGTTTAATAGGTACCATGCAATATGACTTCAAAGGGTCTTCATTTGCTCACGAACCTCTCCAATCCTATCACTGCTGCGTTTATGCCCCTGTACACATGCTTGATTCTCTTTCGGAGACATAGCAATCCATAGGTTTTAAGATACTTACTAGACAGGTACATTCTTAGGCGTTTAATATGCGGTGTTGAGTCCATTTCGTTGAGCAAGGAGTAGCTCTTGTCTATTCCATATTTGGCTTAAGGAACTTTATCTGTGCTCATTTCAATCTCTGGTTTTATGCAGCACCCCAACTCACCTTCCCCCTTAAGCAAGCATAAGTTGGTTTTCTAAATTTGAGACCATGTTCTGTTCTGTAATTCAGTTCCTGTGTAGCCAAGTTTACATTCCGTGTATTACTGATATCTTATGATGTTTCTTTTTCTGTGTGACTTATTTCAGTTAGAATCATCATACCTGAATCCACTCATTGTGCTGCTAAGGGCCTGATGACACAGATTTCATTGCTGAGTGATATTGCTTTGTAAGTAAATACCACAACTTCTTTATCCATTTTTCACTTTCTGCGATGTTGAACTTGTACTGTAAACGA